>NC_080557.1:36310000-36610000 GCF_030253575.1 Rhododendron vialii | reverse complement strand
GTCCTATTGGTGGACTCGGCCTGGCCATTCTCTTGTGCATAGTAAGGAGTAGAGTTGGACATAATGATATTTTGCTGGGCAGCAAAATTGACCACTTGTTCTCCCATGAATATTGTACCCTTATCTGCAACCAAGTGTTCAGGCAGTCCAAACCTATGGATGTTTCTTTCCTTGATCACCTTGATTACTTCTCGTTGATCCACAAACTTTAATGGCACCGTTTCTGCCTATTTAGTAAAATAGTCCGTGGCTACCAAGATGTAAGTATGATTTCTAAAAGAAAGCAGATAAATTTTTCCAATTACGTCAAGGGTCCAGCCTCTAAATGGCCAAGGTTTGACCACAGCATGATAATCAGCTGCAGGAACACGCTGAATTGGGCCATGGGCTTGGCAAGGCTGACATACTTTAGAAAAATGAACGCAATCCTCTAAAATGGTTGGCCAATAGTATCCATACCTTCTGATTAACCATCTCATCTTTATCCCTGATTGATGGGCTCCACAGACTCCTTCATGGACTTCACTCATGACCCTCATGGCCTCAGGGTGCCCTAAACACCTTAAAAGTAAGTCGTCCTCAAAGCTTTTCTTGTATAATTCATCACCCACGAGGATATAGCTCATAGCTCTTCTTCTTACCTTCCTTGAGGCTCTATGATGGGGCCTCTTGAGGAAAGAAATAATAGGTGTACGCCAATCGTTCTCGGGCTCATCGTCTGACTCTTCTCCCGTGAAATCAGAAGTAAATACTTCCAGTCCTAGACCTCTTCTCCTTACAGAAGGTAACAATCTCTTTTGGACTGTGATAATCTTGTGAATGGTTTCTGGAGCTAACCTCAGGCCTGTAGAGGCCTGAGCCAAGCTGTTGGCTTCAGTGTTCATACTCCTTGAGACGTGTTTGACCGTGACATTATCAAAATCTTGAATTAATTGCATGGCTGCCATATAATAAGGGGCTAAGTCCTCACTATAGCATTTGAATGTTCCTGCCAAGTGATTGATAACAAGGTTTGAATCCCCAACAACTTGCACTTCTCTGGCCTCTAGATCCCTAAGAATTTCAAGGCCTATAACAACTGCTTCATATTCGCCTTGATTGTTTGTACATGGAAAATCAAATTGAAAAGACAATTCAATCCTCAGGCCTTGGGGAGAGATGATAATTACTCCACAGCCTGAGACCTCTTGAGTCCTTGATCCATCAAAAAGCAGTGTCCAAGGAGTGAGTGATATTTCAAAAGTGCTCAGCCCTTGTTCCGGATTCATCGTCGATATCTACGCATGGATGATCAGCAAGAAAATCTGCTAAGGCTTGGCCCTTCACAACTTTTTGTGGAATGTATTGAAAACTGAATTCCATTAGCTAAAGACCATTTTCCAATTCGGCCTCTCATGATTGGCCGAGAAAGCAAGTATTTAACTAGGTCTGTTTTACTCATAACGTAAACCAAAACAGGGAGCATATAGTGCCTCAACTTTATTACTGAAAAATACAAGGCAAGACAGATCTTTTCAATAGGAGTGTATCTCCTTTCACAAGGAGTCAACAACCTACTGAAATAATAAACTGCCTGTTCCTTTCCTTGAGCGTTGTCTTGAGCTAAAAGGCCTCCAATAGAGTCTTCAGCTGCTGAGATGTAGAGTTTCAATGGCTTGTTTTTTATGAGAGGCATAAGGACTGGAGCCGTTGTTAAGTAGCGTTTGATCTCATCAAAGTCCTTCTGATGGCTTGCCTCCCAAACAAAAGTGTTATGGTCCTTTAGTTTCAAGAGTTGAGAAAAGACCTGGACCCTTCCAGCTAGGTTTGAGATGAACCTTCTTAAGAAGTTGAATGAACCTAAGAGCTTCTGTATCTCCTTTTTGGTGGTAGGAGACTTTGTTTCCATAATTGCTTTGGCCTTGTTCTTGTCGACCTCAATTCCACTGTTATGAACCAGAAATCCAAGGAATTTGCCTGCAGACACTCCGAAGGCACACTTTAAGGGGTTTACTTTCAGATCAAATTGTTGCATCCTCAAGAATGACTTCCTCAAGTGTTCCAAATGTTCATCATAGGACTGAGATTTGACCATGATATCATCGATGTAGATCTCCATAAAAAGACCAATGCAATCATGAAATATGGTATTCATTGCTTGTTGAAATGAAGCACCTGCATTTTTCAGGCCGAAGGGCATTACGACCCACTTAAAGGTTCCTAGGGCTCCAGGACACCTAAAAGCAGTCTTAGCCGTATCGGCCTCGTCGATGAAGATCTGATTGTAACCAGAATGTCCATCCATGAAGGACAAAACCTTGCGACCAGAGGCTCCATCCACTAACTGATCTACAACCGGCATTGGATATTCGTCCTTTGGCAACGCCAAATTCAAGTTTCTGAAGTCTACACATACTCTAACCTTGCCGTTCTTCTTAAGGACTGACACAGTATTAGAGAGCCAAGTAACATACCTGGCTGTGCGTATGAACCCAGCGTTGAAGAGTTGTTCGATCTCATCTTTGACCTGAAGATAAACCTTATTGGACATCTTCCTTGGCGATTGCTTGAAAGGTCTGAATTCTGGTTGGATGGGGAGCTTGTGTTCTACTAGGTCTCTGGACAGACCTGAAAGCTCCTCATAAGTCCAAGCAAAACAGGACTTGAACTCCCTTAAGAGCTGGATGAACTTTTTCTTGACATCCTATGGCAGAAGTTGGCTAATATATATAGGTCTGGGATTCTCTGAGTCTCCCAGATTAACTTCTTCCAAGGGATCTTGCACATCGGCCTTTAGATCATCCAACTTGGCTTGGGCTGCTTCAAGGTCCTTTAACTAGATTTTGTCCAGATTTTTAATCAGATTTTCATCCTCATTGATTACTTCGGCCGCACAGGACGAATGATCTTCCTCTGATTCTTGATCACTCATCAACCTCCTTTCAAGCAAGTAAGCTTCAAATTTTGACAGTGTGGCATGAAGGGCCATACTCTTTTCTTTTTGTGAAGGGTTTATTGACGTTGAGAAGGGCGTTTGAATGAAGTTGTAATCGGCCTACTTGATTCCGTGATCATTGGACCGATTAACTCTTGAAAGAGTGCCTTTACTTCTTCCGCTGACTTGTTGCCGTGTATAGGAGCTATCTTGTGGCGGCCATACTTGTCAAAGCCTGCCACTTTCATTGGACCCACCCCCTCATAGTACAAATGGGCCTCAACATGATTCGTAGAGGCCTGGAAAGGTTTGCGGTCAGCCCATATCACCTCTACATCGTCTTGATTCCAGAAAATAAGACATTGGTGAAGGGTTAAGAGAACTGCTAGGCAAGAGTGAATCTAATATCTCCCCAACAGAACGTTGAAAGAAGAGAGTAAATTAACAACAAAGAAAGGTGTTGTTAAGGTCTTGGACCTTACTATTAGGTTCATGATCAGAATACCTTGACAAGCTGTCTCCTTTCCAGTGAAATCAGTCGAGGTTGAAGTGCAGGAGACTGGGTCTTGATCAGTCTTCCTAAGCTTCTGCATCATAAACCTAGGAATGAGATTGGCTGCTGACCCATTGTCCACAAGAAGACGATTGATTAGCATTCCATCAAGACAACCTGTGATGTACAAGGGCTTGATGTGTTTGTTCATCTTGAGACTTGGTCTCTCAAAGATCACACTAGCTACCCGATCCTCAGTCTTCCCTTCAATCTCATCCTTTAGCACAATCACTGAAGACCCGTTCAGTCCTACAGAGAAGGACTCATTTAGAATTTCAGCAGTTTGCCCCATCTCCACAACATCTCCTTCCATGGCTATTGGAGTGTTGTCTTTGGCTTCCAGATCTGCTGGTAGGATCACAACCATGTTGCATTGCATATTAGAACCCTGTCCAGGCTTGAACTCCTTGGCCTGTGGATTCAGATTCAACTTGCCCCCCGAGTCTGGCTTTCTCGGTTCAAGGGCTGTCTTCTGGAGCAACGTGACTTATCTTGGTGGGGCCTGAATCCTAGCCTCCTTAAGAGTTCTGTCCAAGAGAGGTTGTTTCTTAGATACAGCTGCTTGCTGGTTTGGTAATGGCCTCCTTGTACGTCTTCTTGAACGGGACTTGCTTCTGGGGTAGAGTCCTTGGAGGAGACTCAACGATAGCCTCTTCCATAATCCTTTCCAAAGGCTTGTATACTCTTTTAGCCTTAGGTTTTTCGACCATAGGCTCTTCCACTGGGATCTCCATCTTCGTTTTCCCCTTGGGATCATCCTCAATCATTGGGTCGTCCAATAGATCTGCTTCTTCCTCAGCCCTTCTTGCTGCCTGCCTGAATCATTGGCGGAGCCTCTTTTGAGATCTGGACAAAGGTGGAGGTTCAGAAGGAAACTTGGGATGTTCAACCTGTGCCATTCATCTGGAGAAGTAACGGGAGGTCTCACAACCCTTGGTTTGTCCTTTGAAGGAGCATATATCCTTAAGTTCTCCAAGTCATCTTGTATTTCGACCAATCCTGGCTGAATTCGGTTGAACACAGATTCACGTACAACCCTTCTTCCCTTAGACCTGTGTGCTTCCTCAGACCTTGGTTCCATCCTTCCCACGATAATACTCTTTAGGGCTGGTTTGCTAGGCCTGCTATGACTAACATGATGACCGCATGCCGTGCATATCATGGAATAGGTTGGCCTTTCTGGTTTCTTCACCCCTGTAGGTCTGGACCACCATGAATTCTGTTTTTCAAACCTTCTGACCCTTTCAGTTCTGAAATCCCCCTCATCATAATAAAGATCCAAGTACCTGCATGGGTTGGACTTGTAAGCTGTCCTGGAAGGAGCTTCCAAACTGATCTTCTGCCTAGGAACAGTCCTAGACACGCCTCTCATGTCTGCGGAGACCATATTTGTACTTAGCCCTGAGGGAAAAGGATTGCCATCAACCCCCATGAGCTGCTTGTCCTTCTTGGGAAATTTGAATTCTCCCCGGTCAATTTTGTCCTAGATATCATTTCTAAATACTATGCAGTTATTAGTTGTGTGACTCCAAGAATTGTGATACTTACAATACTCTTTGCCCTTCAGTTCTTCCGGAGTTGGAATCTTGTGACCAAAGGGTAGTTTGAGCAGCTTGTCGGCTAGGAGTTGGTCAAAGATAGCTTCAGCCCTACCAACGTCAAAAGTATAGGCCCTGGTTTGCCTATTAAAGGTGTTTTGGATTGGCTGCTTTATGGGCTCCATCTTGACAAAGGCCTTGCAAATGTATGGCTTTTTGTTAATGATTTTAGCCATGGCCACGTCTGGGTCGGCCTCTGCTTCCACTGCAGCAACCTCGCAATTAGGGTCACGGTAATACGTTCCTTTGGATGCAGTCTTCCTATCTTGCTCTTCTGCCAAGAACCTTTTATAATGAGAGGCCTTAAAAGATAATTCAAACAAGTCTCTGAATTCTGTCCCATAGAACTTCTTCTTCATTTCAAAGCTCAAGCCGTTCAATGCTATACGCACGTATTCGGCCTCTGGAAGGACTATCTTGCACTTGAATCGAGCAGTCTTGAAACGTAAGAGGTAAGACTCCACGAATTCTAGATGGGTTTGACGATAGCATGATAGGTCTGCCAACGTCACTTCTGGTTCTACCCTGTAGAACTGTTGGTGGAACATCTCTTCCAACTGTGCCCAGGCACGGAGTTAGGCAACAAGTTGATGTACCAAGTAAAGACTATCCCCATAAGAGAATTGGGAAAGAGCCTCAACTTTAGAGCATCAATGGTTCCAACCTCTCCACATTGAACTTGAAACCTGGCAATGTGTTCCACTGTTGACTGCGCGCTTTTACCATTGAAGGTCTGGAATTCTGGACCCTATAGCTCTTTGGGAAAGGTGTATTATCCACCTCCTCGGTTTGAGGTTTCCTATACATAGGCCTCCCCAAAGGTCTAAAACCAGGCCCTAACTACTCCTGGAGCAAGTTCAGGATTTGATCCCTTCCCATAGCTAGGTCTAGCACAAGAGGCGGCTATGGGAGTGCCTCTTGTGCTTGTTGGTTCTAGGTGTGGGCAGCATGCCCTTTGGAAATTTTTGAATTTCCAAACGCGCAAGGGCCCGAAATTGAGGGAGCGCTTTTTAGCTGGACAACAAGCGCTCGTAAAATACAGAGTCGCCACTCGGATTTTGAAGGTCTGACACCCAAGGAACCGTATTTTGAAGCAATTGCTGTGCTAATTTGATTTGAAAAAGTTTAAGGAACCAGTCCGTCATAACCATATCTGGGTTCGGGAGCCAGGTTACGAGAGGGGAAGGGTTTTAAGGCACCCGTCTCGCCCAATCCGGAGATTGGTCTCTACTTAAGTATTTTGTGAAAAAGTTTGTGATTCTTCTTTTATTAATCAATTTTTAGCCAATTAGGACGGGGGAACAGTTTAAAAGGGAATTAAAGCTATAACATATTTGCAAGATGTGATTAAAGACAAAATAAATGGATGGCATGCTTGAATGATAAACGAGATAATACCCAACACCGTTATCGAGCATTAAACAGCGCGTTGGCATGAATTAGGTACAAGCAACAGCCAACTTGCATGCATGGCTTTGCCAGCATGCAAGTAAACTGTCGCGCGACTAACTCACACCATCGCGCGATGGTTGTGTCCCTCCAATCAGGTTGAATTTCATCTTCTTCTGGGCTCTGGAAGGCGATGGTTGTATCCCTCCAATTAGGTTGAATTTCATCTCCTTCTGGACTCTGGAAGGACTAGTGCACACCCAAGATTCAAACCAAGCAGATTATATATACTGAAAGGAAATAATTATTACAAACAGAATGGATAGGAGATAAGTATAAACCCCTAAATAGTGGGGGCATTAAACAATGGTCATGGACCAAGCTGCGCATGCAAGGGCAACTTCTGGAAATAGAACGACTATCGCGCGATGGAGTCACTTCATCGCGCGAGTGTCACGACTGGACTTCTAGGAATTGCTTTGCATGCCTGAGCTCTGAGCCATGTTCAGGAGCAACCCAGGGGCATTCCAAAGTTAAATTACTGATAGCTAGGGGTTAAACTACCAATTTTAGCATGCAAGACAGTGAGTCTGGTTTTAAACATGCTTCACAGTGATTTAAAATACTATGAAACAGAAAATAACTAACATCCCATCCCCACGAGGACCGTCACGTGCTGACTCAAAGCGTTGCGCGATACAGTGAGTCCATCGCGCGTGGTTTTACTTGTTACACGGCTTTTGTAACCCTGCTGACTTTAGAACCAGGACTGATATTGATTATCAGCCTTGGCTCTGCCAGCCCCCCTCAGGGATCAAAACAGTAAACAGTAAAAGAATTATACCTTTGCTTGTGTGTTACGGAAATGGATCGAACTAGGTGGTGTGGCTTGGACAATGAGTGTAGGGGAATGACTTGAGTAAGGAAGTGGGAGGAGTGTTTGAGAGTAGCATTGTCTTTCTTTCTTGATTTTTTTTGTAACCCTTTGCAAGAAGAACAATGGGGGGGGGTTTATAGAAGATGAGAGGGTGCTTGGTGGGTGATGGACTTGGCCTAGTGACTAGCCAACAAGGCTAGCCAGCCCTCCTTGGTGGAGGAAGTGGCCAACAAGGTGAGGGGAATGGTTGTGAGGGTGGTGCAACCCATGCACCTGCAAATGCTGTTCAGCCCACAAAAACAGGGTTCCCAGGTCAGTAGCCCCCTGATCATCACAAAATCCAGCTGGAAAAAGGTGAAAACGGTGGGAGTTGACCATCGCACGAGGGACTGGGTTATCGCGCGATGGTTTTACCCACCCACGCGACGGTCAACAGTTTGACTTTGACCAACACCTGGCAAGTACATCATCGCACGAGGGACTCGATGGGTTGTGTGATGGTCAACCCCTGTGGTCGGGGTTTTGACTTAGGGTTTTAGGGTTTAAGATGGATTTTGCCTATTCTAAGCTCAAGCCACTTCACACTCAATACTGTTTTGACCTGATTCATCATCGGGGAAACAAGAAACCGAAAAAAGAAAGTAAATCAATTGGGAAATCAGATTGGGGTGTCTACACTGGGCTGGACTTGCCCCCCAAGTATTAGAGCTTTGAGGAGTATGGGCAACTCCTTTGTCCTTTCCAGAGCCCTGGCCTCCTTGTAAAGGCCTTTTGTTCGTTTTGTCAGGTTTGTTCAAGTCTTCAATCAAAACAAACCTTTGATCGTTATTTGTTGGAGGCAACTGGGCTCCTCCAATCATGACTCCTTTCTCCTTTTGCCCCCCGAGTGCAGGGCTACTGGATGAGGTAGCATGGTAAAATGTTTGAGGAGGGGGAGGTACCCCCAATAAGCCAGCTTGGTCTTGACTGTTGCCATAAACACCAAACTGTGAAAAGCCCTGCTGCTGAGGAGCAAGCGGTAGCCTCTCTGTAAGCGTAGCGACCATTTTATGGACTGCTATGGTCAGAGGTTCCAAGGACTGAGAGAACGATTGCGAAATTGAGTGTGCACGTCGCGGGAGATCTCACGTCCTGCCAAAAACATATAATTTTTGACGTTGTCGGTAGCGTCGCTAAGATCTTGAGCGCTGATCTGAGGACCAGCCTCCTCGAGTAACAGCACGTCGACAGCCACTCCCTCAGGACTTTGTGGTGGATCCAGGATGGGTGGATCCGATTGTTGCTGCTGCTGTTGCTTCCTTGCCATAATAAAACCCTTAGACGATTAGGGTCCCACCGGGCATGCCAAAAAACTGTTTCGGCTCCAAAGTAGCTTAAGGACTAAGCGGGCGTGCCAGGACTTGTCTCGTCCAACGTAAGGGACTGAGTGCCCCTTTTCTGACTTCTTAACCGTGAGGGCGAAAGTGCTGCAAACCTAAGGGCTGGATTGCAGTGTTGGTTCCTGGTTTTGCCTCTACGAGTGAGGACTTAATAATTTTCTAACCGTGTAGGAAAAGAAGTAACAACGTAGAATAACTTTATTATATCGTAATAATAAAGTTGGAATACAAGAGAAATAGGAATAATTTTGTTATGTCGTAATAACAAAATTGGGGTATAAGAGAGATAGAAATGAGGGAGAAATGAGATAGTTGCTTCGCTGAGAAGACTTTGGTTTTAAGCGTTGAGCTTGATTGGTGTGTGAACCATTTTTTCTTCTTGAGTTCTTCTATTTATAAGCTGAGATGCTCCACGGCTTTGCACGTTGTAAACCTCCTGACTTCACTACAACATGACACGTGTCCCATGAACTTCCACATTTCCCTCCAACGTGGCGGTTATAGGAAGTAATCTGAATAATCCCCATGTTTCTTTTTAGTCTTGGGCGGTTATCAGAGATAGTGGGCTTCCTCCATTTCCTATTTCCGTGGGTTTAGAAGAATAATGGGCTATTTGACAGTCAAATGGCCATGTGGCAATTACTCCCACTAACCCACTCCCTCATTTCATGGGATAGTTCCAGAAAGGTTACAAGGGTAATGAGCCACGTGGCTCTCCTTCTTTTATGGGCATGAGGGAATTAAGAGCCATTTGGCTTCAAAATGGACAATAAACATACCAATTTCATGGGCCTACTTCCAAATAATCATTTCCAATTATAAGCCTTTGCGCTTTGGCAGACAATTAAGCCCAGTATACTCCTAACCCATGATCGGATCAAATTAAAATTAATTGGGCCCAATTAGTTTTGTCTTGGCCCATTAATTTTAATCCAATGTATCTCTACTTTTTGGCCCAATTTAATCAAAAGACAATTAAATGGCCTTCTAACGCTTGTCCAGGACTGGGTTCCAAAAACGGGTGTAAACCATTTTATATACTGGGGCCCAATTGGCTTATATAATTGGAGGGGAAGTCAGAAATGAAAGGAGAGAGGAACTCGACAGAAACACAGAGAGAAGAAGGGGTAGTTCGAGCAAAAACCAAAGACCAGTTCCACTCCATAAATGGCTAACTAAACCTTCTCTTAGGGTATAGGTAAGCCCTGGCTTTGTAACTATGGTTTCTTTTGTTTTGTAATTAGATCAATTAAATATGGTGATTGTATAATACAGAGGATTGTCTCAGGGGGTGTTCCAACTTCAAAAAAAGAAGGTTTTGGAAAAAGGAAGGTAATTTCAAGCCCAAAAATCATATGTTTATGTAAATAATTTTCCTACCAATATGGATCTTGTTTGATAGATTTCATTGAGATCTTTTATACGGTGCAAGAAAAATCAAAAAATTATTTTTCATTTTCATTATATTTGAGTTTGAAAATTGAAGAAAAAGAACTTTTTAAAAAAGAAGGTTAGTTGGAACACCACCTCAATAATCGATTTCATTGCCAAATCTCAATCATGTGTTTTTATAATTGAGGTAACTCCTAGTCCTTGTGGATCGACACCTGTACTACCGCTTTACTACCGATTAAATTCCATTTTGCACATTCTTACGAGCAGGGGCAGACCCACCATAGGGCACGTGGGGTCACGTGCCCCCATGCCCTTTAAATTTTTTTTTTTTGCGGTTTTGTATATATATTATTTATGTTGAATGTATGTAAATATTTGTTGGTTGGTGCACCGGTAGAGTTCTCTCCTTTTAAGCAGGAGGTGGTGGGTTCAAGACTTCCCTCATGCTCTCCTGCAGGTACTTTTTGCCTTTTTCCAAAAGGAAAGTGTGTGTGTGTGTGTTTTTTTCCCAAAAGACAATAGAAAAAGGTAATGCGTGTGTATTTTTTTTCCCCAAAAGGTTGAAAATAGTAGTGTATACCTTGTTTTTATATTATTCGTGGGTTTGAGTCTACCTCCACATTGCATTTGTATACTTTTTTCCCCAAGACTGTAATAGTAGAGTTAGTAATAGAAAAATAGATGATAAACATGTGATAATGTTGTTTTAATGCATTTAGTCAAGGTGCGCAAATTTGCCCGAGTAGCTAATTATTAAAATACATATATACTTTAAAATTGTTAATTTATCATGAATTCTAAAATTATTTTGGAGTAAATGTGCTTAACTGTAACTCGTGTATTACGGTTACAAAAAAAATTGGTGCCCCCGCTAAGTCAAAATCCTAGGCCCACCACTGCTTACGGGTTAATTTTATCTTGATTTTGACATGATCAATTCTTGGCGCTGTTGCCGGAGACTTTGATAATTACTTTAATCTTAGAATTGATTTTCGTTCCCTTTTAAAAGAAAAAAAAGGAAAGAAAGAGCTCAAGAAAAAGAAAGAAGAAAAAAAGGGGGGAAAGACTTCTTCAAGCTGGAAGAAGAAAGCCAACAGAGTCACTCGACATTCTTCAAATGGCTGGGTATCTTTGGTTTCTGTGGTGCAAGAAGACCTCTCCCGTGTGTTTCACTTCATGTTATAATTTCCACGCGATGTGATATCTATGCTCCCCTCTTTGCTTTACGTGTTCTATATCTTCCCTTTTCTTGGGAGAATTTTTCATAAGTCCACTATAACACTTTCTAAACCCATCTAGTCCACTTCTAAGTTTCATAACCTACTAAGTCCACTAATAAATTTAATGACAAAAATACCCCACATAAGAAACAAGGGCCTTGTTTGGCTAACACGAAAATATATTTTTTCAATTTTTTTTCGTTTCTGTTGCAATATGACAAAAATACCCCACATAAGAAACAAGGGCCTTGTTTGGCTAACACGAAAACATATTTTTTCAATTTTTTTTCGTTTCTGTTGCAATCAAGCCGCCGCCGCCGCTATCGCCGCCACCACCGCCGCCGCCGCTGCCATCACGCCACATATAACGTTATATATGTAACAAAAAACGTATTTTTTCATTTTTTTAGATTTTTTTTATTGAACTCGCTACATTTAACATTTAACATTTAACATTTAACGTTATATATGTGACAAATTTCTCTTTTTGTTTTTTCCTATTTTTCTTGTATTGAGTTTTTAACGTTATACGAGTGATAAAAATTTCATAACATACAAAATTATATGTGTGGCAAAAATTTTCTAACATGCAACATTTCTTTTTGGTTTTTCTTATTTTTAGTCTTTAACGTTATATGCTGGTCCATACAAAACATATAGCGTTATATGCTCCGTTATCCATCACTTATTGAATTGGTCCGCGCAGCGGCCTTTTCGACTTGCTTCTGAAATATATGGATATATCCATATATTAGCTTATATATAACGTTACACAGTACAAAAGGTATACAGAATATTTCTAATCTAGAATGTTATATATAACAATATAACATTATATATTATTATATATCTCTCTAACTAAGAATGTTTTAAAAAAAATGACATTAAATAACAAAAACACACAAAAATATATTTTTTGTGTGATACGAAAAACACAACCTACAACCTATTTCAACCTTATATGTTTAGCCCTAGAAAAAACACACATATAACCTTATATATTTATTCAAAAAACTCCAACTATATCAAAAGCAAGTCGGAGAGGCCGCTGCGCGGACCAAATCAATAAGTGATTGATGAAAAACACAAATATAACCTTATATATTTATTCAAAAAACTTCAGATCTCTAACCCTAGGAAAAGCACACATATAACCTTATGTATTTATTCAAAAACCTCCAAATCTGACCACTCAAAACCCCGTAACTGTTGCTGCCCTCAAACTCCTTAAATCGCCGTTGCCATACAACCCCATTTGCCCATAAATGCCTACATCGCCATTGCCGCACCACCACTTTAGACCGCTACAAATCCTCACTGCCGAAGCACCACCGGTATGATGCCCAAGAACCACCTCCACCACTGCTCCACACCCTGTCTTAAAAAGGCCGATGCAAACCCCAAACCTTCTAACCTAAACATGCTTTTGAATTAGATGGGCTGAAAACAAAGAAAACAAAACCAAAAACCCTTCTAACATGGAGGAGCTTAGGCTTAATATTCTTTCTGGTGTTTCTCAAAAAACTTCTTTACCCTGAAAGGAAGCATCTGAAGATGGATCCCTCGTGAAATCCCAAGACGTGGATGCAACAAATCGAGACGATGGATTGGGGAGATCACGATCGCTGGTGAGGCTCCACGCCCAGGAGGAGTTCCTCAGAGCCACTTCTCTTGTTGCAGAACGAACATTTGATTTAGAAGACTCCATGCCGGCAGCGAGAGAGAGAGAGAGGGGGGACTCCAGATTTATTTATGATCTAGGGTTTCTCTCTATATGATAGCTTATATAGGAGGATATTTTTGTCTTGATTTAATTTCTTTTTAAAAAGAAGTGGACTTAAGACCTTGCTAAACTATATTAGTGGACTAGGAGGGTTACAAACATTAGAGGTGGACTAAGTGTTAAAAAATAAAAAACCCTCATAAAAGGAAAACGTTGTTCAAGTCTTGCTTGCATGTCTAGTTAGGTTACTTACGCCATGCCCCGCCCCGCGCACGGCGCCCTATGCGGGCCTGAGCCGGTGCGGCCACGTGCCCACGACGATCCCATCAATCTTTGTACAATATTGTCCACTTTGGGCGCCCAAAGACCGTAGACTTCCCAGTGAGGTCCCCTGGATTACCCCAGGATGAGCACGCTTAACTGCGAAGTTCCTATGCGCTTTGGCCCTCCCTCACAGCTTTAATAAAGCCGTGAGGGCGGGAGGGCGGGCCAAAGCGCATAGGAACTTCGCAGTTAAGCGTGCTCATCTTGGGGTAATCCAGGGATGGGTGACTTCACTGGAAAGTCTACGGTCTTTGGGCGCCCAAAGCAGACAATATTGTACAAAGATGGATGGGATCGTCGTGGGCACGCGGTCGCACCGGCTCGGGCTCGCATAGGGCGCCGTGCGGGGGGGGGGGGGGGGGGGGGGGGGGGGGGTGACAGGTGGTATCAGAGCCCCGCCTTGGGCAAAGTGGTGGGTAGGATGTGCTCTGCTATCATGGACCCCAGGGGAGGTTGTTGGGCCTGTGCAACGAGGATGTTGCATCCCTAAGGGGGGGGGGGGGGGGGGGGGGGCAGATTGTGACAGCCTACTCGCCGGTTGAGGGAGGGGCAGGTCACAATTTATAAGGAATGATCCATCCTACTTGTACAAGGCCTTTTAAAGTCGTGAGGGCGAGCCAAAGCGCATTAGAACTTCGCAGTTAAGCGTGCTCATCCTGGGGTAATCCAGGGATGGGTGACCTCACTGGGAAGTCTATGGTCTTTGGGCGTCTAAAGCGGACAATATTGTGCAAAGATGGATGTGATCGTCGTGGGCACGTGGTCGCACCAGCTCGGGCCCACATAGGGCGCCGTGCGCAGGGCGGGGCGTGACAACTTAGGTGTCATGTAAAAAGCAAACCACTTGGAGTAAACCAAACACTTGGTCAGTGGTTGATGATAAGCCCTAAATAGTGTAAATAATGGGGCTTATCTATCCCGTTTTCTGCTCTTGCAAGCGTTTTATACTTGTTTCTAGTTAATTTTGCGTGCAAGTTGTGCTTTTGTTGTAAAGTAGGTAATCGGAGCAAAAAGGACGTTTCCAAGGCTCCCAATAATCCTCGGAGGAATACAGAAGCATTCGTATACGTGTGGCACATTAGAAATCCCTCCCCGAGTCTCGAACGAAGAAATCAAAGCATGGAAGGAAGGTTTAGGGCTCTCTAAGACCGAAAGAAGAAGAAAACAGCCAAAACCAGCCAGAGAAACATGGGGTATCAATACCCCCAGCACTAGGTATCAATACCAGGAAGCATGCTGTCCAGGGAGAGAAGAGGTATCGACACCTCTATTAGGGGTATCAATACCTGGTGTTTGTGCGCGAACTTTTTAATGGCATTTTTGTAATTATTTTGTAAAAGGGTATATATACCAACTTAAGCCTGATTCCAGGGCATTGGATTTCTGCACTTTCTCTCTCTACCTCCATTAAAGCTTAAGCTCCCACCTCTCTCCTCATTCAAGTATTGATGAGGGTTTTTAGGTACGATCTGTTCAATTTCGAAGCATTTCGCCTTCATTAAAGTTGTAAGGAATCTTCTCCTCTTCGAGGATTTTGTGTTTATTTCGCATTTAATCCATGTTTAGTATTTTCCTCATGTTTACCCTTGAACTTTTCCTATCTCTTTGCAATATATATGAGTAATGTAGCAAGGCTAGGTTGTGGGATGGTTAGCATCCCGTAGCCATGGGTATTTCTTGTTCTTCTCTTGTAAATCTTCATTTTCTAGCTTGAGCATGTAGTGGGGTTCATTTTATGTATCAAAACTTAGAGGTGTTAACTCTTTGATCAAATGTAGGCAAGGGTTACACTTCTTGTCACATTTGATGCTTGGAGCTATGTCCCTCCATGTGTTTGTTTAAATGTCTCAAAAGAACCTTAGACATGTTTAGCTCCTTCGTTAAAAAAAGAGAAGAATAAGGCTACATTTGTGTTATGGGTGTTGATTATTCCTAAACCTAGCATTTAGTTTAAATCTCCAGTTAAAAAGCCGTAGTTAGGTTAAGTAGCCATTCACCTAAAATTCTCAGTTGGCCGTCTCAACGCCAAAGTTTGGTTGGCGGTCCTAACGCCAAAATTCTCTACGCAAGCTAATCTCTAAACCAAGTTATGGATGCGCTCCCTGTGGATTCGACCCCGGACTTCCGGGTATTATTATGCTTTCAACCGACCTAACCCTACGCTTGGGACATTCTTATTGGAACACACTTTAAGGTTTCAAGCAGTTGAACCAAGCTACTCTTCTGCTTTCCTTATTTTTCAGCTCTTAATTGATTTTTTAAAAAAAACAAATGTTAATAGGTATTTAAGCAATCAAACGTGAAATCTGGAGACTTGAATTGCAACATTATATCAGTATTGTTATAGACTATTTATCACAAGCAAATGAAATTGACGAAGAACTCAGACTAAGTTACTTGAATAATATTTTCAAAATATTTGGTCTTCGACATAGACTCTCCATCTTAGCTAGACCTTAAGTTGTGAAAAAAAAAAAGAGAGAGTTTATTTTTGTTTGACTTGTGTGTTAGTAGTTTTTATATTGTCCTATATTTTATGCACGGACGTTGGTCTCTTGAATCTGAATTAGTTCCAATTGACTTCAAGTTAGAGAGAACTGTGAGAAAAATACGAGCAAAGAAATGCATAGGAAATCTTTTAGAACCACCTTTACAAATGGCTTTAGAAGAAATTCCCGGAGAACCACTGCCTAGACAATTAAGGGACTACTTTATTCCCTCGATATATACATCACCATTCTGCATTTGTATCCTGCCCCGATGATATAGCACCCTAGTATGAAATTAAGTCCAGCATCATTCAAATGCTTCCATCATTTTATGGACTTAGTATTGAAGACCCATACAAGCACTTAGACAAATTCCTAGAAATTTGTACGTTCCACTTTCAAAATTCAAATTGGGATGATTTCTCTATCTTGGGTTGTTAAGTGTTAGAGAATGGATCATTTACCGGTTTAGGAAATCCCTAAGCAAAATTGACTTGCTCTTAGACATACTCTGGGTACTGGGAAGCCATGGGACGCTCATTAATCATTGAGTGTCACAGATTAGAACACAAGGAACACGCCTCTTGAAAGGCGTTATGCTGAGATGATGTGGGAGGGACTTGGCGGTCCCGTGGCCTACATTCAGAAGATGGTCAGGTTTACGGGTCAAGGCAGCAACTTGATCAAAAAGGCAACTTGATCAGAAAGGTCACTAGACTGTTTAACCTCGTAAACACCCCTTTGGGAACTCGAAGCTGAGGGTCTCTCGCTCCTAGAGGCGGAAGTATGGTGTTGGGAATTCTCACTGAGATTATCAAATAGTTCCCATGCCTCATTTTCACTCTTAAGCATGAATGTGCCTCCGCATGAGGCATCAACCATCTGACGGTGGCGTTCGCTCAAACCGTCATAGAAACATTGGACCAGTTGTCACTTCGGCACTGCATGGTGGGGACACTTCCGTATAAGGTCTCTAGTCGTTCCCATGTTTCGTGAAACTGCTCACCATCAAGTTGGGAGAAAGTTGTGATATCTCTCCTGATTTTATCTGTTTTGCCTATGGGAAAGTACTTTTTCAAAAATTCCTGTTGCATTTGTGCCCAGGTAGTGATTGAGCCAGGTTCTAAGGAATTGAACCAATGTTTGGCCTTATCCTTAAGTGAAAAGGGGAAAAGCCTCAACTTTAGAGCATTGTCAGAAAGGCTTTGAATTTTGAAAGTGGAACGTACAGATTTCTAGGAATTCGTCTAAATGCTTGTATGGGTTTTCATTACTAAGCCATAAAATGATGGAAGCATCTGAATGATGCTGGACTTAATTTCATACTGGGGGTTCCGTATCATGAGGCAAACAAATGCAGAATGGTGATATATATATCGAGGGAATGAAGTAGTCCCTCAATTGTCTATGCAATGGTTGTCCGGGAATTTCTTCTAAAGCCATTTGTAATTTCTTTGCCCATGCATAAAATATAGGACAATATAGAAACTACTAACACACAAGTCAAACAAAAATAAACTCTTTTTTTTTCACAACTTAAGTCTAGCTAAGATGGAGAGTCTATGTCGAAGACAAAATATTTTGAAAATATTATTCAAGTAACTTAGTCGGAGATCTTTGTCAATTTCATTTGCTCGTGATAAATAATCAATAACAATACTGATATTATGCTATTGCAGTTCAAGTCTCCGCATTTCACGTCTGATTGCTTGAATACCTATTAACATTTGTTTTGTTTTAAAAACCAATTAAGAGCTGAAAAATAAGGAAGCAGAAGGTAAAGTGGCTTGGTTTAACCACTGACCGAGTGTTTGGTTTACTCCAAGTGGTTTGCTTTTTATACGACACCTAAGTAACCTAACTAGACATGCAAGCAAGACTTGAACAACGTTTTCCTTCTATGAGGGCCCTTTTTTTTTTTTTTTTTTTACACTTTGGAAGTTTAAGAATAAGTGCACACAAAGGGCTTCTTACCCCCCTCAACTTAAACTAGACAATGTTCACACTTGTAAGCACACAAATTGAATATAAGGCATCTAAGCACAAGAAAATATATAACATGTAAAGAAAAGAGGAGAGCATAGATATCACCTCGTGTGGGAATTATAACATGAAGTGAAACACACGGGATTGATCTTCTTGCACCACAGAAACCAAGGATTACCCTTTTGAAGAATTTCAAGTGACTCCTCTCTGTTGGCTTTCTTCTTCTAGCTTGAAGAAGTCTCTCCCCCCTTTTTTTCTTCTTTTTTTCTCTTGGGCTCCTGACCGTACACTTCTTGAGAGAATCCCAACTGTGGGAGTGTTTTTTTTTTCTTTCCTTTTTTTTCCTTTTAAAAGGGAACGAAAATCAATTCTAAGATTAAAGTAATTATCAAAGTCCTCGGCAACGGCGCCAAAAATTGATCGTGCCAAAATCAATATAAAATTAACCCGTAACAATGCGCAAAATGGAATTTGATTGGTAGTAAAGCGGTAGGGTGTCGATCCACAGGGACTAGGAATTACCTCAATTATAAAAACACATGGTTGAGATTTGACAATGAAATCGATTATTGAGACAATCCTCTGAATTATAGAATCACCACATTTAATTGATTTAATTACAAAAAAAAAAAGAAAAAGAAACCATAGTTACAAAGTTAGAGCTTACCTATACCCTAAGAGAAGGTTTAATCGGCCATTTGTGGGTGAAACTGGTTTTTGGTTTTTGCCCGAACTCCCCCTTCTTCTCTCTATGTTTCTGCCGAGTTCCTCCCTCCTTTCATTTCTGACTTCCTCTCCAATTACATGAGCAAATTGGGCCCCAGTATATAAAACATAAGGTAGAACTAGACAATAGAAAGTGGGGAAATAAATGAAAGAAAGAGAAATACAATACAAGTGGGGAAATAAATTAGAGGCAGGAGAACATGCATGGGCGGCCACTATAGATATCTAGGTGGAGAATTGAAGGAGCAAAGGACAATGAGGGAGTCGGCAGGGAAGGTAGAAAATAATCAGGTCCTCTCTGTCGGGCATGGGAGTGTTGGGATATTAAAAGTTTGGGTCTGTTAGAAAAGGTCACGGGCTGAGCTGGGCCTCTCAAACAAGGTCACGAGGGGAGAGGACCTGTATCCTCTCCGTTCGTTCCTTGGCGGGCTGGGTTATCACCCAACCAGCTGACTGGGACGCAGCAGGACGCTTTCCCTGGTCGGTCCCAAGTTGGGAAGGAATGATCTCTCGCGGCCAGCCATTCTGGTGGTGGGTTGGTCGTCCCTGGACCCTTCCAGCTTGGGTTTCCCCTGAAGACCTGAAGTCGTCCTGGATGGCCTCCTCGGTGATGTGCGCCCCTCTCGGATGGAGCTTCACTGTCTTGGGCTCGAGCTGGGATCCGAGGAATTTAAGCAGCTATTGCCTCAAAGATTTCCCGGATGACGACTGTCTTGTCGCCGTTGTGCAACCGGGGGATGGATCCATACTGGGGCTTTGAATATATTGACTACTCAAAACATATTTTTCTGCCCCCACAAGAAGCATGACATGGGAATGTGCTAATTCGACATGACATCCGTATAAAATGGCATTAAGGCTTTTTCTGAAATTTTCCAGCACAAACCATTCACTGTTAAATTCACCATCTTTGTCATTTTCCCACTTTTCTGTCTCCTCTTACCACCTCCTCCGTGAAATTCATATTGGACAAAGCTTTTCTCTAGCGAGATCAAGAATTTACCGGCTCCGGCTAAGCTGAACGACTGTACTGCAAGTTTGTTTCGAAAGCCATCATTTTCCTTTCCGAAAAGTGAACAAATTCACTTAGACATATCCTTTATGTTTTAAACGGAATACTGTTTTTCTTGGATTATAGTTTATGTAAAGAGTCTATAGTTATCTCAAAACTGGTTAAGTGAGTCACGCTCGACCAATCCGGAGAGACTGTATTCTAGCGGAATGAGAGTGTAGAGTAAATATATGAAATACATATAATACATATCAAAATAAAAACATAACAATAATCCAATTTATTTATTCTACTTTGCTTCACATGATCTGTTTTTTTGCTTCATTCCAACCCATTTCAATTTGTCAACGTCTCGAGACTCCACAAGTAAATGACTGTTGTTCCAATCATGCCATATTAACAAGTGCTCACTGGGTGATGATGAAGATAAAAAAAAAGAGTACGAAATAAACTGAAACTTCATCACATATATGTCACACATTTCAAACTTTTTCCACATATTCTCACAAATTTTTTACATAGGTATTAGCTACCTGAGCTAGGGAATGACAAAAAGATCAACTCATATATGGAATCAACTGTACGTTTCTATTAGAGCAAGTATCAAAATGAAATTTACCCAAAAAAGAGAGTATCAAAATGACTACACCGGAGCCATTTTTTGGCATGCGACATGCAACAATGAAAGCCAAAAATTAGCAATATTTGGATATGTTTGGTGCTAATTGGCACGCGCAATTTCCCCCCTTAAAGGATGAGACGAGGGAGGGGAAATCAGTTCTGGTTGGGTGGGTGGCAAGGTTGGCAAAACCGAACTGGCTGCGAAATCCGGCACAATAAATGGCTCTGTCAAATTATTCCCAGTTTCAGCAACATATGTCTCCATCGGACCAGAACAAGTAGAAAACAGCGTAGAATGGAAACTGATGACATAAAGCTTCTGAAGTTGAAGCGGTTCTAGTTTCAACCTTATCAATAGAAATGAGCAAAAGAAGGTCACCATTCTATTTTGCCAATCAGAAAACTAGCTCATTTACATGAAGTGATCAAGAAGCCTCACTAGAACATAATGAAGGGGCACCATTAACCCAAAGAATCTCGAAACAGTTTGCTGACAGGAAACATTTAGTATTGAGGTCATAACTTACAGTTATGGACTGGCGATGCATGAACAACACCAGCACGCGCAACAGCCGGAAAGAGAGAAAAACGTCGACTTAGTTCAACAGCAAGCACCCCATATTTGCAGTATCCCTGTGTAAGATAACATCATCAGAAAAACACGCGGTCTTCGAATGAAGTTCCAAAAGAAAGGAGAGGGTGTTGATAAAAATTGTCACTCACAAATTTTGACGAGCTAGGCTCCACAGTATGACAAAATGTCACCGTCGAAAAGAGTCTCTATCTCATTGAATGAAACCATGTCATCAATCCCGCTAAGATAGCCGTTATAACCTCCATAATCTGCCAACATGCCGTTGATTGGAGACCCTAAGGGATTCGCAAAAGGTCTATCTTGCTCGTTCGGAAGGGTGCCTGTCAAATACTGGTGCATATCTCCAGATATATCATTTCCATTCCTATGTAGTGCCGGTGCATTGACTCCAGAATCCCCTGCCCGAACCCATGGTTCATGAAATCCCGCCTGGGTCTGGTGTCCAACACCACCAAGCCCAAATTCCAGTGATGGATGATAAAGATCATAAGTAGGGTCATGATTCAACTGAGCAGTTTGTAGCAACCCATAATTCTGACCATTAAGCAGCCTGTCATTTGGAGTTTCATTGGGCAATCGAGAATCCAGAGACCCGTGATGCAACTCATTCTCTTGAACCACTGGATATGGCAAGGGCATGCCGTTAGCAAACACGTTCTGGCTGGGTAGCACATTGGCAGGTTGAAGGGTGGGGTTTTGGTCAAATGCTAATTCTGGTAACTCGACATTTATATCTTCGCTAGAAGATGGTGCAGCCTTTTGATCACCAGGGCTTGGTTCCACGCATGGTCTTTTTCTTCTCGGTCGCTCTTTATCCCGCAAAGAACGGTGTTTCATCTTTTGAGGTTGACTAGATGGCTCCACGTCTAGTGCCTGATCTCTCCTATGATCTTTAGATGATACAGAACCCACACAATCATCAACACCATCAACGTCATAGTCACTATCACTATCAACAGAAGGTTTCTTCTTCCCACTACGGCCACCCTCGGTTACGCCAGATGTCGCATTGTCACTGCTCGGCTGCTGGATGAAAGATTCCTCGCGGCTCAAAACCCCCAACCAAAGTGAGCTCTCCTTAGCAGTCATTTTGTCCTGTAAGCACTTTGATTTTCTGACCAACCTCCTGATCTTCGCAATATCAGGCGACATGTGCTTTATCACGGCAGTCAACACTCCCACTTTCCACATCTTCTTCAAATCATGAGGCTTCCTATACGGAGGGCTCTGGCCTCTGGGTAGCCCCAGTTTCTTCCCCCACCATTCTTCATTCCCCGATGGCCACCAAGGCGGGGGAACACCCTTCTCTAAAGGGTACTTCCTCTGAGGCGGATCGCAGTGTTGCATCAAAGAGGACAAAAGCGACCCTAAAGTCGCATCTTGCAAATCTTGAAGACAGCTTTGGGAATTTCCCTTCTGGGAACCATTCCCCTTGTCCTTGGCAAGAGCCTCCACTTCATGTTTCGCTATGGCTAATGGCCCATTCTTGTCAAACTTCACCTTCTCCTTCCACCAAGCCCTGACGTTATCCGATGCACCACTCACCGGTTTACCCTTCTCGGGAATGATCCCGTACACGAATCCTCGGGCTTTGCAAACTTCCATGAGCTTCAACATGTACTTCAGTATCCCATCCTGAGCTCTGGACATTTTCTTCCTCTGAGCCTGATTGGAGATCTGCTTGGGCTTGAGCTTCTGCTTCTCCGCGGCTTCTTGGGCTGCGAGTTTTTCTCTTTCCTTGATCCGCTTGAGTTTGATACGATCTTTCCACATTCGCATTTCCAAGTCTTCTGCTTCAATCTCCTCATCACTCACATCTTTCTCTGCTATATTCTCTCCCCTTATCTCATCAACTTCTATATCCGAACTGTCGTCCAACCCATTGGCATCAATCATGAAAGGATCCATTACAGAAGATGTTTAACAGAACCAATAAGAACCCCAAGACCCAAGTAATCTCAAAAGATAATCAGACAAGAAATCTCCACCCGCTCATTCAAAAAATCCAAACATATACTGTTCCCTTTGGCCTTCAATTTGAACACTTGAAATCAGCATCAATATGTAGCACAGTAGTTAAAACCCTACAAATCAATTCCTAGGCATGAAATGGATTTCAACATAAGAAAATAAAGAACCTGTTTAGTAATCCGCCGAACCACCACACACACAGTGCGCAAGAACAATCAAGTAAAGAACGCAATTTTTTCATACATTCACGAAGGCTTATGCCAACTTCCACTATCTAATGAAGAAAGAGTATGTTGGAATTTGGGGCCGGTTCGGGACCAAATCGGGTCGCCCATGTGGGCATGATCCGGTGACCCATATATTAGAAAGTCCTATCTCATCTCGGAGATAAGAGATTGGAGAGGTTGAAGTAATTTTAATCTCTTAGGATTAGAAGACTTCTAAATCATCTAGGATACTCTCTCTCTATTTAATTCCTGCAGGATGTTCATTGAGACTGACACAATAATATACACAAGAGATATAGAGTTTTGGGAAACTCTCTCTCTTCGATAGTTCTCTCTCTACCATTAAAGAGCAATCCGAGCTTTTGAACCGTGGAATAGAGGGTGATACTCGATCCTCGTAGTATCACTCCATCGCCGGAGTTTGTCGCTGATTCAGCACGTGATTGAGAGTTCATAATCCATCCGCCAAGGTCTGGTTCGGTTAAAGTTCGCAAGAGGTAACCCGAACTACCCACTTCTACACTATTGTTATATTCATCTCACATTGGTATCAGAGCCTTAGTTAGATGTTTTCATGCTCGTTTGTACTTGAATAGCCATATGTATCAAGTTTTTGACGTACATATTGACTGATTTTCGTGTATGTCGAATATAGGTCCGAAAAACATGATTTTTCAAAAGTTATCGAAATTGTTTCAAATTTTACAGAACGTAGTCCATAACATATAGGTCATATCTGGAAAGTTTCAGGTTTATTGGATAAACCATTTGTGAGAAAAATCAAACCCTAGTTGGTTTTCTCGAAACTTTGACTGGACAGAGGTTTTTATGTGTTTTGATTTAGCATGCAAGACTTATATCATTGCGTAGCTCTTGTTTCTAGCTTTTCAACGATATATTATAAGCTTGATTTGGAGTTACGGATCAAAAGTTATGGCAAACCCTAATTTGGGCACGTTTTGGAGAACCCTAGTCCTAATTGGAGAAGATGAAGTGAAGTTTATGCACACTTTCACTCTCAGCTAAGAGAGAGTGAGATTCACCCCTCTCTTTACCAACGTCGTATGGAAAAATTGAGAGTACCGCTAAACTCGAAATTGAATTTTCTACGTTTCTACCTTTTCATTTTATTTTTCTGAAATAAATTTTATTTTTCAGAATTTTAAATACAAGAAAAAGGAAATTGGACTCGGTTTATGAGAGAGTGGGATGCGTGCCTCCTCCATTGGGCACCAAAATTTTTGTGGCATATTCTGCTACTATTACCTATTGTTTGGGGTATGAGGTGTAATATTTCAGTAAGCACGATTTTTTATTCTGTATTTTCTGTTCGTTGTTTATTTGGGAAAATTAGAATAAAATTCTGAAAAGTTATAAATTTTCAGATTTAACCTCCTGGAATCAGAAACAATTTATTGGAGTGGTTGGTGTAATTTTTCATTGTACGTTGTTTTTATTCTATATTTTCTGTTCGTTGATTATTTGGAAAAATTAGAATAAAAATTTGAAAGATTATAAATTTTTGGATTCAACCTCCTAGATTCAGTACCTATTCATTGGTGAAGGTTTTGTATTTTTCCAGTACATGTTGATATTATTTGGCATTTTCTACTTGTTATTTATTCTTGGAGAATTAGAATAAATCCTGAAAATTGACAATAATTGCATGTGAGCAACTAAAAATGTACAGAATATTGAAAACAACATGTTTAATATTTTGGGTGATTTCACATGTTATATGTGGCATGTTTGGATAATTTTTGGCATTGTTCAATGTTTAAATTATTCATTTTAATAGCATGAAAAATACTGTTTAATGCATAAATTGTGTTATGCACTATCATAAATTTGTTTCATGCTTGTGATAAGTCATATCTAGTGGGAGGGTGTTCGGTAGAGAATATTTATATATGTTTTTCCCAAAAACTAAAATTTTGCGCATGAATTAAATTAAATTATAATAATAAAAACTTAGAGGCGCAGGAGATGATTATAAGTTTTGCGAGTTTTTGATCTTGCGATATGTATGGTATTATTTATTTATAATTTAGATTTTTGCTGCAAAATAATTCTGTGTTGTGTTGTTATTAATAATCCCATGCACATTTCTTTGATAGAGTTCAAATGGAAGCTAAGATAGTTGTAGCAGGTTTGACCCAGGTTGAGAAATTGAAAAGTGACAATTATAACGTGTGGCGCTATGAGATCCAATTTCTCCTTAATGAGCTAGAGGGAGATCCTTGACCATGAGTTGGTTGAGCCAAAACATAGTGATTCACCACAGTATCTTCGTGATCTTGAGGCCTTTGAAAAATGGTACAAGAAAGATCAATGTGCGTGACTTACTATGGTACGCAGCATGCACAACGATTTGATATGTGAGTTTGAGTTTGAGTATTATGAGACTGCTCATAAGCTGTGGAAAGCTATCAAACAGAAATATGATATCGACTTCTTGACTAAGATGGTCTCGAACTTGAAATGTGATGATGAACATAAATCAGAGTTCATGAAGGCAAAGCGCCAAGAGGCAGTTGAGCTAGATGGTTCATGCATCATAGTTGAGACTGTCCCTCGCAGGTCTGGGTACCAACGAAGGAAGGCTAAACGCGCCCTTAAGAAATGAGCTGCTATAGCTCTTAACCCTATTGGCGCTAGTTCTTTTAAGTGTAATAGAGGCAAGAAGAAGAGTGGTAACAAAAATAAGGCCAAAAAGGTGTGTTTTTACTTGACAAGTTGGGACACTTCGCACGTGAGTGCACTGAATCTAAGAAGGTACTCCATATTTTTGTTTCTCATGTAGAATGTTTTGGAACATGTCAAGGTTTAGTTGCTTATTGATAAGCACCCAATAATGCATATTCTTGGTGTTTAAATCATTAGTTTTATTGTATTTATGTTTATAAAGTTAGTGCTTTATGTGATATTGCACGTAAGGTAGGTTTTTGTGTGTTTCAGGAAATTTGTATAACTAAGGCACATTTGAACGCCAAGGAATGCTCTGGGTGCAACAAAGTGCCCCAGACCACGTGCCACCCCGTGGTGGTGCCTAAAAAGTCATGAAAAGATAGTTTTGAGGTTACTCGGGATGCCCAAGGGTCAGGGAAGTGAGGGAGATGCGAGGATTTTATCTTTTGATGTGCAAACTATTTTTGATCCAAACCCCTTGGATTAGAAATTAAACTCGACAAGCTTTCCAATGGTTCAAAGAACACCCAAATCCGAGTTTGGAAGTGTTCGGAGCGAGCTGCAAAGTTGCCCAAAAATCTATCAAGCAAAGCTAGTACCGGTACTAAGGAATTGCCAGTACTGATACCCACTGATTAAAGAGCAGCAAAACTAGCCCGTTGAAGCCTGGTACCGGTACTGAGGAATTTCCAGTACTGGTACTGCCTGGGAAAAATCTGCAGATTTTTGTAACTTTTTCAACCTTCCATTTATGGAAAGTTTCCACTTATGGAATATTTTTGGGATATTTTGGAGGACTTTTTGGTCCTTTGTAACTTAACTTTAGAGCCATATAAATAGGCTTGTATGCCTTTTATGCCATGGATGACCATTAGTTAGCTTTAGGCCTAAATTTTTTTCTTGCTTTCTAGGATTTTCATTATTGTTCTTAGTCTTTCAAGCTTTCAATCTTCAAGAAGCTTTCAATCTTCAAGAACTCAAGTAAGTATTTGTCGTACGTTAATTTCCCTTTTGTTAATGTTGTAGCTATGGACTAGATCCTTAGTAATATCAAGTTTATTTCCGTTTCCTACGGTTAAATCTCATGTCTCAATTTTCTACTATCTTTTGTTCTTTGAGCATGGTTGAGTAGTTGATTGACTAAGTCTTGGGCTAATCTATCCCAATGATTTAGGTAGTTGTTTGTTCTCAAACCTTCAAGCTTAAAAGAATGATTTTCGGTTTAGAACTAAGCTTGCAATTTTTGGTCTAAACTAAGATTGTTAACTTCTTCGATACTGTGTCGACAAGCAAGCGGTCTTGGCACACGATATACTTGGAACTCTGTCATCCTATATTTTCGATTAATTAGTTCAAACAAGTTAGTTCGATTCCGGTAAATCATATCATTTGATTAAACATAATCTTTAAAGTTAAATCTTCTGAGCGTGAGCGCGCGGTCGTGACTCTCACTTGAGTTATATTCGAGAATTGATAACGGCCTAAGCACGGGATCTTAGTTGCATGAAGCAGGAGCGGGGGAGGGAGCGCAAGCAGGTGCGGGAGCGGGGGAGCGAGGGAATACAGAAGCTCTCAAGGTTGGGAGCGTGAGAGTAGCTTGTACATATATTATAAAAATAATGTAGCATAGAGTACTCACTTTGAAAGTACAATCATTTTAAGAAGTAAAAATATGGGCCAAGTCTGCCATAAATGTAAGAAATGGGCTAGTGTTACAATATATGATTTTCTTTTCAAGATATCATGACTTGGGCTAGATATCATGTGTTCATTGAAGATCAATGAATAAAGCCAAGTGACAAATCTCTGTTTTCCTATACAAAGATCATACAAAAGCTCCCATCTTTGTAAGGAGCGAGCTCCTATCTCAATGGGAGCGGGTTCCGGTCAAGCTTATTAGTTGGGAGCGCAAAAGTGGGCTCCCAAGGAGGGAGCGGCTCCATTTTAGGAGTTTCCTACAACTAAGCACGGGATCACAGGATGGACAATCCCTAGTCTTGCCTCTCTTTGTTCAAATCTCATTTCTAGTCTTTTTACAATAGTTTTCCACTTTTCAAAGCAATACCGACAGTTTGCCATCTAAATGCCGAAAATCTCACATAAAGCCTACAATCTGAACAAGCTATATTCGATTCCCTGTGGTACGATCTCGGTCTTATTGAGTTATTTTGCAAACGACTAGAAGCCCTACCCTTCGGGCTATACATCCAGGAGTATTCATCTACAGTCGTAAGCATTTATTCTCCTCATTCATGGGTTGTAGACTCAAGAGCAACCAACCAATTAGCCAGAAAACAAGATAGGTTCGTGGAGTATTGCCGAATTCCAGTTGGAGGCCAAAGAATTTTCATGAGAAACAAGTCTAGTGTGTTGGTGCTCGGCGTTGGCAAGCTAGACATGCGACATGAGTGCACTTTGTCTTTTCATGAAGTACTTTATGCTCCATGAATTTGCCGAAACTTGTTATTAGTCACTGGCATGATGGGTCTAGGTTTTTATTTTTGTTTGAGAGTAGCTTAGTAAGGATTGATTTGGGTACAATTTATTATGATTTTGGATAGTTTGGTGATACTAGATGTTATTAATAATAATGCTAGTGATTCTATTTGCTTTGTTACATCATCTGTTGATGTTGATTCTGTTAAATGACATTCAAGATTAGGTCTCATTGGGCAAAAGGGGGATTTGTTAGTCAACCTGCCCATTTGTGACCTTTGCCCAATAAGAGAAGCAATTAGAAAACCATTCAGAAAACCATAAGGGCATTTGTTCCATTACAGTCGATCCGTTCAAACATTTGTGGCTCAATGATAAAAGGGCAATTAATAATTCCTTATACTTCGCAACAAAACAGTGTGGTGGAGAAAAGGAATCATATGCTACTAGATATGGTTAATTCGATGATGGAGTAGCCTAATCTCCCAATTTTGTATTGAGGAGATGCATTGTTAAACTGCAACCTACATCCATAACCGTGTGCCTTCCAGATTAGTACCTTCCATCCTATATGAGCTATGGACCGGCAGAAAACCTTAATTTTGCGGCCATGGGGGTTGGCTGCTCAAACACATAGTACTTCTCATAAGTGTGGGAAAGTAAGCATTAGAGGTGAGTAGTGCATTTTTATGCGTTACAATGAGCACTCTAAGGGCTATGTGTTTGTTGGTCAGCAACCTAATGGAAGGATGACTGAAATTGAGTCACGAGATATGGATTCCTGAAGGAGGTTTTCCTTAGCAGATGAGAGGTTAGTAGAGATATAGAACTCTACGAGAAGGAGAATCCAACGAAAAGCTCACCAAATCGTCCAGTTGAGAATGGGGAAGAAATTCTTCTACCTCCTAGGGACAGTGGGAGCGACTTGCTTAATTGTGGATTAGATCCAATGGATATGGATTCTCAAGATCCTCTTAAGCATAGAAGCAAACATTGAATAATCCCTCGTCGTCTTTTTGAGATTGAGGGGGAGTTTTCCATGATTGCTCCTAAAGACAAAGGAGAGCCTAAAACAATGGGAGAAACTCCTTTATCGCCTGCTAGTAAGGAATGGATAGCTACAATGTAAAATGAAATGGAGTTTATGAAGATAAACCTTGTCTGGGACTTGGTTGATCTTCTGCTCGGGCGCAAGATCATTGGGAACAAATGGGTTCTGAAGATAAAATGCGAAGCAAATGGTCCCATACTAAGCAATAAGACTAGTCTAGTAGCGAAGGGTTACACCTCAGTCACCTTATTCTAGCCTTGGAACTATTTTAGGTGGACGTTAAGGCAAAAAGCTAGGAGCGCAGAGTTTGCAAGCTCTAATGGTCTATCTATGGCCTAAAACAATCATCCAGGCAGCGGTACCTGAGATTTCATCTAACCATTTGGGTTTGCGATGATCAATGAAGGCCATTGAGTGCATATGAGACGGTCCAATGATAGTTTCTTGATATTGTCATTCTATAATGATGACATTTTAGTTGGCTAGAAATGACTAGGAGATGATGTCACCACAAAGTTGTGGTTATCCTTCACTTATGAGATGAAGGAATGGGCAAAGCAAGCTATGTGCTTAGAGATCCTTCTAGGAAGATTCTTTGTTTAAGAACGTTTTTAGAATGATTCCGGAGATAAAGCTGCAAACTCACAAACACTTCTATTGTTAAAGGCGAGACTTAGGCTTAACATGGAACCTAAAACTCCTAAAAAGTTGGAACAGATAGCCCATGTGCCCTATTCAAGTACCGTTGGCAATGTTCTAAATGGCGCTCGGCGGTAGTCGGGTGGTGAACCGCCGCCAAGTGCCTAGGCCGCCTAAGAGTTTGACCTTCTTCTTCTTTTTTTTTTGGTATTTTTCTTGCTTTTAGTGTATATTATGGTATTAATATATACTAAAAGGACTCGTTGTATAATTTACCATAGCACACACATATATACTAAGAGTACTATATACGTATAAAATTTTAGATCCAAATCCAGATCCAGATCGAGAAACCCACGCCGCTTCTCTCGTCTCGCCACCTTGGACTTCGCCAGTATGTCTCGTCTCTTTCTCCCTCTCTCGTTTCTCTCTCTCTCTCTCTCTCTCTCTCTCTCTCTCTCCCTCTCTCTCTCTCTCCCCTCTATGTCTCTCGTCTCTCACGCCGATCGTCGACTTCGGCGCTGCCAAGCTCCACCTAGCTGCCTAGGCGGCCGCTAAGCTCCACCAAAGTCCACCTAGCCTCCCTAGCCGCCTAACAAAACGCCAAGGGGGGTAGTCGTGGCGCTGACCCTACGCCTAGTGCCTAGGCGGCCGCCATTTAGATCACTGTCCTTTGGCAGCTTATAAGTAGTAATTGGTCCAATCTTGGCCGTGATCATTGGAGGATATTAAGATATCTATAATGGACTGTTAATTATATGCTTTGCTTCCAGAGTGTAAATCTATGCCTAGTTAGGTCAAAGATATTGTTGCACAAAAGAAAGTGATTATAAAACACATAGCTATGAGTCTCATAATTGTATGCCCTTTGTCTAAGCCCCTTGCTAAGGGGGCCTTTGAGACTCATGATAAAGCTTTAGGACTGTGTAAATGATGATAGACGTGTTTTATTAATTAATTTTATTAATCACTTCTTTCAAATTTATGGGATATTTATGCCATTTCTGCACTTAATATTAGCTTATTATTGTTGTAATTTGGACAATTGTTTATTAAACAACACATACAGAATTGAAAGACCAATGTCGGCTGGTTAGATTGGCTTACTCACACGAGCAAGCTTTTGGCGCTTGAGATAGCGAGCGAAGATGAGACGGATGGGTATTAAGATATAAAGATTGGACCTGTGATATAGTCTGAGTAGAATCAGATATACCCATCATATGTCGCCTTGGTTGGAACCAAGATAAGAGAGACCAATTTCGGATAGTTCCCCCTATCTTGAGATTAACATGTCTTTGTTAGCTAGATGTGAGGACTTATGTAGCGCCATGATAGCAAGCCATTTGAGAACTCAAGTTGGGCGCTAGGTAGCGACTAGACTAAGATCTGTGCAGTGTTTGGGAGTATGACGTCGCTTTTTGGAAAAGTAACTCCACCGTAGCATGTATTCATACTACATGTGCTTGGCGATCATTTATTTTAGAGGTGAGTGAATGGATTCTTGTTTCCTCACTGTGTGAGTCTAAGCGGTCATTTAGAAGGTGACTGTACATATATTAAATGTGCACTTTATTTTTTGACTATGTCATGTAGTAGAGACTTTGTGTTGCTACTCTAGCTTGTCTACCTAAGACCACAAAATGTCAGGGTCCCATGGAGCATGTCTGGGAAAGCAGCAAGGTTAAAATGAAGTGACATGAGGGCAAAAAGAGGATCATTTAGTAGTACACCCTTGCAATACATTCACTGTCGACAACTTAGGTTGCTCTATTGGAATGCAGATCGGGTGTGAATATAAAGTGCATGACTTTGGGGGGTCAAGCATGCTTTTTGGAAGGATTAAAGATGCTTGGTCTGGTGAAACTAAATGGATTTAGGGTACACATGAGACATTCTTATGGGTTGATGTCTCTATGTTGGCTCTTAAAAAGTTTCTAGTGTAGAGCTCCCACTTGCAGGTGCTCCAGTGATCGCACGGTTCATTAGCGTGTATGAGTTTGTTTCTTAGTTGGGTAGATGGAAGAGAGATTGATACAACTTGTCATGCCCATGCATGGACGAGTGGGAGATGTTGGAATTTGGGGCCGGTTCGGGACCAAATCGGGTCGCCATGTGGGCATGACCCGGTGACCCATATATTAGAGAGTCTTATCTCATCTTGCAGATAAGATAGGAGAAATTGAAGTAATTCTAATATCTTAGGATCAGAAGACTTCTAAATCATCTTGGAGATAATATAGGAGAAGTTGAAGTAATTCTATTCTCTTAGAATTAGAAGACTTCTAAATCATCTAGGATGCACTCTCTCTCTCTCTCTCTCTAATTCCTGTAGGATGTTCATAGAGACTGACACAATAATATACACAAGTGATATACAAAAAGATATAGAGTTTTGGGAAACTCTCTCTCTTCGATAGTTCTCGCTCTACCATTAAAGAGCAATCGGAGATTTTGCATCGTGGGATAGAGGGTGATACTTGATCCTCGTAGTATCACTCCATCGCAGGAGTTTGTCGCTGATCGTAATCCATCAGCTAAGGTCTGATTCAGTTAAAGTTCGCAAGAGGTAACCCAAACCATCCGCGTCCGCACTATTGTTATATTCATCTAACAGACTACAATCTATATCGACTACTATAAGCATGTTTTTATCGGCGGGGATCACGAAGTTCGCATAAGCTAGTTTAGACACCATTACCGACAGAAATATTTACTATCCTAAGTTTTACCCGATCCCCATGACATCCTATCTAGGTTTGAGGGGCGCCGCCTGGACTCCCGAGACCGAATCGGACCCGACATAATCATCAAAGTGGCAATCCATAGCCAAATGAGGCTTCACAAACCCAACAAATCCTAGGCCCGATACCCTCATGATGAAAAGGAGGTATGAAACAGACAAAGTAATATTCAAAGGTTCAGAAAAGATAAACGAATCCAACTCAATTCTGTACAAAAGTATTTAGATATATATATATATATATATATATATATATATATATATATATATCTATGTCCTACCCAGAGAACAGAAGAATTTATATCAACGTACATATATACATACAGAGAGAGAGAGAGACAGAGAGAGAGAGAGAGAGAGAGAGAGAGAGAGGGGAGTGGGCAAGGATTTTGAATCGTTACCTGACATCGGCTCCAATGTCTTCAGATACACCCATGAATTGCAATTAGGGACCTACCTCCGTTTGCTCCCCCCTCGTGATAAGATACAGAAGAACAAAAGCTTTAGAATGTGCACTTATCTAACAGGAGAGAGAGACGAATTGGGGGGCGGCCAAAAGTGGCAGAATGGATCGAAACAACCCAGAAACGCGACACCGAAAGTGAATGATGAAAATAATACCTACCCAGGAAAAGAAAATTCGAGATTATGTGAACCTGAATCAATTTTTTCAACTTTTCTGCATGGTGTTAAATTCAAGATTATGTACGAATGAAAAGAAAAAAAGAAGAAGGGGGTGGGGGGGTAAGCTTTGTAAAGAGTAATATTTTGCTAATTAATTCGGATTAATTAAAGTGGTGGATTCTAGGGAGGAAAGAAAGAAAGAAACGGAGTATGTATGCATGAGAAAGAAGTGTAAACCAACACGAACACTTTCCGGGGACAGCCAATTGAGACTCTCGGGAAAAACAAGTCCAGGTTCAATGTATGTGGCAAGAATAGATAGTGCAACACTCTCAAGGGGGGGATGGATTTATTTATTTTACTCTGTTTCTTCCAAGCAATTGCTGAGAGCAAGCCCCCTCCGGTTTTAAGAATTTATTTTATAATAAAGTAATCTCAAACTCAAAAATAATAGGTTTAATGAAATTTAAAAATATGCAATATGGATCTTATTTGAAAGATCTCGATGTGATCTTTTATACGGTGTAAAAAAAATAGAAAAATTATTTTTCATTTACATTATTTTTGAGTTTGAAAATGTGAAATAAGTACTTATTTTTTAAGAAAGTGTTCTAGAACGGGACCAACGAACTGGATTAAGACAAGAATTGATGATTAATTTTTAACAAGAATATATCCTTACGTTGTTTTTTTTTTTTTTCCGTTGATGAGACTATTTGTTGGGTTGTTACGAGTCAGGACCCTCTGTGCTGAAAATCTCTATACTGAGGGGGTTTTCGGCCGTTGAATTTAAAACATAAAAAAGAAATCAAACAATTCAACTGTTGGAAAATTCTTTGGCACAGAGGCATATGGGTTTTCGAAACAGAGGAGATCGAACCCCGATTGTTTCATATTGAGTTTTAATTTGTTATTGCAGACATCACATTGAGTCAGTGGCGGAACTATGTTGGGGCCTGTGGTGACCCCCGGCCCCTGGACTCCCTCCAAGTTCCCGAGTTTTAAAAAATTTATTTTGTCTGTATCTGATTTTGAATAATATTGATAACTATTCACGTATAACTACTTTATAATCTTACTGTAATACTTTTGGTATGATTTGATAAAAAAAACTCTAGTTATTTTACATTCTTGTTTCTCAATTTCTTTCATAAATAAAAAATAATTATATGACTATTGAAGTTGCCTAAAGAAAAAAATAAATTGATTGGTATATATTTGAGGTGACAAATTGAACCCAAACTCACTAATCAATCCAAACGACCCACTAGTATATAGACCCAACCTGGCCATCTAACCCATTTACTAATAAGTCTTAATTGGGTCTCAATTGGACCAGGCTAATAAATGACCCAATAGGCCTAGACATAACCCACCACAGGAATCAAAGGAAAAGAAATCGAGAAAATGACGGCCCAGTACGTGTTTTGATAATTAATATTTGTTAAAGACATGTTGAGAACATTTATTAATGCTAAAAATATTTTTAACGGATATTAATTATCAAAACACGTAATTGGTCGTCATTTTCCCAAAGAAATCACTACGGTTTGACTGTATTTTTTTGGATCGAGCAGTTTGACTGTATCGACCAAATTAAAAAACCACCCAAGCTAAATGACTGTCCTCTCTCTCATATTTTGACTGTATCGACCCCTCTCTCTCTCTCTCTCTTCTCTCAGTTATTAGCTAAATGACTGTCCTCTCTCTCATATTTTGACTGTATCGACCCCTCTCTCTCTCTTCTCTCAGTTACTAGATCGATTGAAACTTTTTTTAATCTATTTGTGTTTCGTATATTAGATTGATTGCTCTTACAAAAGAACAGCTTGTAATGTTAAATGCAATAAAATTTCGTTACTAGAATTCAGTTTGTGATGCGCTTTTCCAACTGTAATTGTGTTCTCTTAATGGTGGCATAGGGCTCAATATTCTAAACTTTTTTTCTTTTTCGTTTTATTCGGTTTTTTAAATTTTTTGTTAGATTTTCTGATAATTTTTGGATGAATTATCCGTCACGACAAAAAGAGTTTAAAAAGTACAAAATTATGATCAAAAGCGGAAAAATTCAATAAAGATGAAAAACAAAAAGCGTCGTCTTACATGAATATTTTCAACATTGGTCCATAATTTTATACTTTTTCGATTCCTCTCATCGAGACAAATAATTAATCCTAAAAAACAAAAGCGAACAGTTACGAAAAATAAAAAATACCGAAAAAAGTTATGGACAAAAAAGTTCACAAGAATAAAATGTGAGTTGGCACTAAGATTGGGTTCTTGTAAACTTATTTTTTTTCTTCATTTTGTTTGCTTTGTTCGTCTTTTTTGAATTTTAGTTAGATTTATGTTATATTTTTTGGATTAATCATTTGTCTCGACAAAAGGAGTTAAAAAAGTAAAAAACTTATGACAAAAGAAAAGAAAAGAAAAACTAAAGACGAAAGAGTATCAAACAACTTTTTTTTTTTTTTTTGTCAAGGGTGTCGTCTTAATGGGTTAATGGGCAGGTCAGATTTGATTTTAAATAAATGGGTCGGGTTGGGTATAGGTAATTGGACTCATAATTAATGGGTTATAAATTGGTCAATAATCCATTACAGATCTAACTCACTTACAACTTGCCCAAATTGGCTCAAACCCACCTATTTGACACCCCTAATATATATTAACTGCATTATGCTAGCAACATTTTCAATGTATAAATGTAAATATATTAAAAAACAAAAACTGTATGATATAATAAGTATGCGTTCCAATAAAAAAATTATGTCTATTAATTTGGTCTTCCGAATCAAAATCTTGACTCCGTCACTGCATTGAGTTTCGATTCCGAAATGGAGTACTGTATTATTCTATGATCATGAAGAATGCTCATTCCTTTCGGTATGTAGAGATAGTCCATTCAGAATAATATTGACCTTGGAATGGAGAACATAATAAATAATACGGATGTGACTCCAAAACTATGATGTGATCAAAAATTTTTATTTTATTTTTTCTTTCTTTGGGCTCAATCAATAAATCAGATATCACGTGAAATACCTATTGCAAACTATTTTGGTCGTGGAAAATAGTTTTGAAAACAAATTTTAAAGATATATGAAAGCAATATCAGCAACATGATGTATTGAAAATCTAAAAAAGAAAATAAATTAGTATGTTATTCCAGACAAACTCGTCAACATTAGATTATTTCCCTATAGATTTATTAGTTATTACTCCCTCTGTCCTAATTTATTTATCTTTTTTGAAAGTTTGTGCTATTTTTCAATTGATTATATCTTGTAATAATTTTCTATGCTTTAGGTAATTTTGAATATATTATTTAAAAGAACTAATTGAGATTTAATAAATAAGATCAATATTGTATATAAAAAATATTACCAATTGAAAATTATAATTAATTTTTTATTCGATTAGGATATAACGAGGGACTAAAAAATTGGTACTGAATTAGTATAACATTATGAAGAGAACATAAAAACATCTACCTAGCCATTCATATTCTGTATATTAATCCTTAATCCTCCATTTAAAAAGCCTTGGTTTACCATAAGTAAAGTGGGTCAGAGGCCCAAAACATATCCAGGGAAAGCTATAGTATGTGGCCCATCTTTCTGAGCAGCCTGGGCCTGATTTGGGCCCATAAAAAGGCCACTATTATTATTTTTTTTTTGTCGCTCGATAGATGTCTAGCCTATCACTAAGGGGATGAGGAAGGGGTACGGTTAGACGGTATATGACAAAGCATTTGCGCTCTTGGCCCCCGTTTGATAATAGTGATAGATGGATGAAATTCGTAAGGAGATGAGATTATGATTGGGATTGGTAATGGTAATGAGAATGGATTGATAATGAGTATGTTTGTTTGTGATGAGATTAGATGATGGAATTATTAATATCATGTTTGTTTGAGATGTGATTGGATTGATAGAAGAAATTAGTAATGAGAAAGAATTGGTAATGAGAAGGAGTTGAGATTGGACTATGAATACCAAGTTCCAAGGGGTATTGCTAAAGTCTGGCTTCCTCATCCCATGAGATTCACAATCCGAAGCTATTTGTGTTACCAAACAAAGAATTTACAGTCCGGAAGGACTATTAATCCAATCCCAAGGCCAAATCCGGTTAACAAACGGGGCCTTGGCGAGAATCGAACCCTCACCTTTCATGCGAAAGAGGTAAGAAAGTGCCGTTGAGCTAAAATTTCAAATGCCATTCAGAGAGAAATTAATATGTTTCAGTTATATTCAAAGGAACCCAAATCTCAAGTCTAACTGAAATCATGTAAATTTTATATCATAAAAAACACTAAGATAATTTAAATACAACCAAAAGTGGGATCCAATAAAGTAAACATCTCGTTGAGAAATCAAACAGCGGAATTGATTTCCCTTGATCAATAATTGGAAGATCGGCAAACAAGATGTTCTGTATCACAAAGAACTCGGTAGAAGGATTCCCAAGAATCAGTTTTTGTAGTACTTTCCTCCATACTATTTTTATTGTTTATTTTTGAATTACGTGTTATTTTTGAATATTTATATCATTTAATATATAATATTTTTTATAATTTTGAAAACTTTATATTATAAAACTAATCAAGATTTATCAGACAATATTCATATTACATATTTTTTAAGATCCATACTAATAGATACAGGTAAAAGACATAAAAGAGACAAACAGAATAATAAAAAATAAAAATAAAACAGAGGGAGTACTAGAGAGTACACAACACAAGAATCCACACTCTGAAAGCATTTTTTTGTCTTTATTTAAGTTATTTTTGCATTTGTTATTTTTGCGTTAAATTATTGTGAATTATTGATTTGTCTCGACGAGAGAAATTGAAAAAATAAAAAATTATGATCGAAATGCAATTTTTTTTTGATAAATACATAAATAAACTAAAAAATCTGTCTTTTTTTTACTTAATTTTTTCTTTATTCATAAAATTTTGCATTTCAATAATATTTTTATTACTTTTCCGGTTTTTTTCATCAAGACAAACTAATAATCTACAAAAATTTGACACGAAACTGATAAATGCAAACAAAATTAGAATACAAAGTAAAAAATTACGACTCTTTTAATAGTTTTTTCTTGCTATAGAACACGCAATCACGTATTGGATAGCTATTTCATTCTTTGCCAGGAAACATCCAACTTCCTACATCTGCATAATTTGATGTAGAACACGTGGAGGCCCAATTCCATGATCAGCTGGACCGAGCCAAGCCCCGAAAGTCCAAACGGTGTTTAATTTCAGATTACCCAAATTGGTTAAATTCGGACGAGCTCGGAATAGGCCCAAACTTGGTGGGCTGACTTATTTTCGCACGCCGATCAATACTCATCAACTTAAGTTGATGACCGATGGTGCTTTTCGGCCTAATTCCTTCGTTTAGGCATTCAATTGCGTTATTTTGCTGTTTTAGGAAAGATTTGTTTCGTTAATAACTCTTAGACCGTAATTCCTTTTAAGTTGATTCTTTTTGGGAAAGTCTTGTTTTTCTTTCCCGTTTTCAATTTTAGGAAAAGCCCCAAATTCTGGGACTTTTTATTTTTCAAGTGTATTTTTAGGGTTTCTAGGGTTTCAGCCTATTTAAGGGTTTGTAACCTAGAGTTTATGCAGCTTATTATCAATAATATTCAGACTTTGTCTTTTTCTCTTGAAGATTCAAGAACTGCTCGTGGCTACGAGTACATATCATTCGTTTGATTAGTACGCAACTAATCTCTTTGTTAATTCCGCTGCGTCGGAGTCAGTTATGCACTTGCAATATACATAATTGAATTACACATCTTTTATTTATCACCCCTATCAGAATCAAATAAATACCCTTGTGCACCTCCGCACGAAAAGCGCGGTAAGGCAAGGCCAATATATAGTCAAACGAACGCGACAAATACCGGACCGATGCTACAACAGGCAGTCTGTTCGAGCAGGCAGCCTCCGGAAGAAATTGACGGGCAACGAGGGAAGCTTGTGACGGAACCTGGGATGCCTCAAAATGTAAAACCCCACCAAAAGCCCCAGCACTTGGAACGGCGTCACGTAAAGCACAATGGCCATAATCAAGCAGAACGTAACGAAAAGCGCCGAGGCCCTTGGATCCCTCCAGCTAATAAGCGAGTGGAACCTCTCCCCCTGCGTCGCCAGATCCCCCACCACCGTCTGGATCCTCCCCGCTATGCTCCGCAGCCGGTCGTACCTTGTTTGAGTAACAACATTGATTGATTTGACGACGTGAGAAACATGACAAGATACGAGTTTCAGGGACAAATCCGTAATCAAAGATAAAACAAAATCCGTTTTGCATCGTGCTTGCAAGATAGGAGTAAGAAAGTACTACTACAATTTATTCAGCGCTTAAATTTTTTATTTTCTCACTAAAGAGAACATTTCGATTATTGTTTTTCATTCGTGAAGAAATTTATTTTCGTATCCAAATACAAACACCATTTTTTAAAACGGACCAACAATATGGAACAAAAGTATATGTAGTTAAATACGAAAATGGTCATACAACATACCTCATCCTCACCAAATCGCTCCCCTTGGACGTCGGAAACGTGTCGAATTCCTCATCCAGCTCATCGCCGCCGACGGCGTGCGCGTGCGATAGCTGGATGTCCATGTGCGGCGGGTGCCTCGGCTTCCACCGCCACCTCCAAATCCCGATCAAAAAGAGGTAGAGGAAGACTGTAGGCAGGATTAGTTCAGGGTAAATCATCAGAATGACATGAAGGACGTGAATCAAAATCGTCGTAAACGGGTTCTTCCAGTGGCAAATCTGCTCAAACCATTTCCCAACGGCAATCAGCCCACTCAGACAATTCATGATCCTGTAAAAATTAGCCTTGCTTTTCCTCACACTCCAAATGTGAATCCCCACATCCAGCATGTAGTCCACCACCTCCTTTTTCAACGGCGGCTCCGCCCTGCCCAGCCGCATCGCGACCAGCTGGTTCGCGTGGTGCCTCAACATATCGAGTTGGGTTATCGACAGCGGGTGCGCGTAGTGCATTTTCGGCAGCAACGGCTGGGTGTACTTATGCAACATGTTGAAAAACGACGTGCACGAAAACCGGACCGCTAGTTGGACCTCCCCGGTCTTTTTCACCCCCGACGTTTGCAAGATGATGAGCGGGTACGAGTGGGTGTAGACCCGGTCGGTCTCGAGGGTAGAGAGCCGGATCCTCACTTTCCCGATTACCGAGTCTTTTCCCCCTCCGTGGATGTGCCCGTTATCAAACACGCCGACAGTGATCACCGTATGCGGGTCGAAAACCTCCCAGGTGTACTGCTCGTTCCATTTGGGAGTGGTACTGCCTACGATCGACCTGGTCCGTACCCATTTCGGACCGTACTTCGCGACACAATAGGCATCCGTGGTCCCAAGACCGTCTCTCGTCTTCATTGGGGACAAACCCGTGGCGCTTATGATCCCGAGTTCCAGAAGACCGATACTCGATTTCCACAATTGCCTAGACGTCGGCCTAAGATCGCTACTATAGTGAGTCGACTCGTCCAAGACGTGATACCCGCCTTCCAAACAGAGCCTTAAGTGAATCTTGCTCGCGAACCTCGTCTCCTTCTTTTCCCCCTCTACCAACGTGTGTTTCTCCAGATTGTGCCACCGGGCGGGCACGGCCTTGTGGTCGAACCTCCTGGGGACGTTGGACAACATGATCACGCATTTCCCCAACACCTCAGTGTTGGATCCAACTCTGTCCTCCACAAAAATAACCAACGGTTCCTCAAACGGCTCCGCGGTTACGAATACAAAGTCCTCATTCCACATTGGATTCACACCCTTGGCAACTTTAGTCCTCATTGCTTGATTTCCCACAGCAACCCTCACGGCGACATCTGGGATCCTATTCTTTTCGCCCGGTAACAAGTCCTGGCATTCGATGACGTTGACCCGAAAGTACCAAAGTTTAGGCGATAGATACACCTTACCACGGATATTTGTAATGCCTTCTCTGCCAACCGTGGCCGCATCCGAATGCCAGGCATCCGGAAACGCCTCGTCGGCTTGAGTCCCCTTCCAAACAGCAAGCATGATTTCCCCTGTTTTAATCTTGTCCCCTTTCTTATCCTCCAACCTATACCACTGCGGAGCCAAGGGACTGTCCGGCGGGACTCGTCTCGGGACCTCATTCAGATCAAACTGAATCTTCCCAATGAAGTCATCTACAATCACGTCCTTGTCTTTCACTAAAACCTCGACGAATGAGGCCTGGAGCCGGTCCTGAGAGAAAGCGAACACGTGATTCCACTCGGGATTCGTTTTCTTTTCGAAATGCCTGGTGACCCCCTTGTAGTTTCCGAGCTTTACTTCCACGTACGGGTCGCAGCTGCCGGTGACATCCTTCCCGGGTAGCTCTTTGGCCTTGACAACCCGCACGTAGAGGTATTGCATCTGCTCGACGAGGTCATACGTGCTCGTGAGCTTGTCGCCCGTTATGGCCCCCGCCCCTACGATTTTCGGCGAGGTCTCCTTCAGAGCGAACTCGTCTAACGGAGGTCGCTGCATTTTTCCTTTTCACACTGACCAGACTGATTGGGAAAAAAGGAGGGTATTTGTGGAATGCTCACAACCTACAGGAAGAAGAAACAGCGATTTAGAACAAGAACAGAGACTAATGAAGCCAATATCATTTTAACTCATAACGGTTACATTTTAATTTTTTGGCAACTCATGGTGTCCGAGCCAAGTATGCAAACCTCGACTAATTGCTAGGAGACCGGTCCATCATCTACTAGCCAGGAGTCCATTAAAGCCAGCAAAGCTTTATATCATGAACTGATCCCACAAAAATTGTTATCACCCAAGAGGTTTCGAACATGTGACTTGGGAGGAAGTGAAGTCCTGAGTTCCAGGATTTGCCGGGTTGGGTTTCACGACTGCCATTTTCGGTACAAGTTTACCTCCTAAAAGGGGTGTTTTTTTTATCACTCACATCACATAATGCCGCGCTACTACTCTCATAGGATCTTGTAACATATACTTTGTTTTAGCGTGCTGCCAACAAATTGAATCGCGAAATTGTCGTTTCCCTTACCCAACAACCATAAACTTTGTTGCACTAATCAGGAGTAAGATGGAGCACAGGCTCATGAGAAACAAGAACAACCGACGTCTTAGTCCGAGTGTGGCTGATCATGTTCTTGGACCAGCAGCTCATCATCTTCTTCATAAGTTATTGCCTCACTAACTAGCTACTCAGACGCTATCCCCTCCCCTTTTACATCTAACAAAGGTTATACAGTCTGTTTTATATAAATCATACAGAATCACGTAGCTTTTTGTGATCTTTTCATTTCAAAACGAAAACATCCACTATTGCGGCGTATAATTCCGAAGATGGCAGTACCGCACCATTAATTTGGTATTTGAAAAAAATTCTGTCTGTAAATAATTTTCAAAAAAAAGAAAAGAAAAAGAGCTTCAGTTTGTAAATTGTAAGCATATATTGTGGTTCTGGCATCGTAAAAAAATTGCGAAAGACTTCGAATACAAAAACAATAGGAAGCCAATGTTTGAAAGTTACAAGCAGAGAGATCTCATCAAAGAGAAAGAAAGAACCTCATGAATTTTTGTGTGGACCAACTTGCGACAGAGAATCCTTAGGCACGATCCGGGAAAGCATGGAAACCTGTAAAATTGCAGCAAGATGAAAGAACAATGAGTCCCCTCAATAGATTAGCATAGAGGTTTCCTAGTGGTATGGTTGCTGAGAAAACAGAGGAAACAAGACAAAAAGATAAGATAAAATTCAGGGGTTAGGTGGTTGGTTGTTACGTTTGGGGAACTACTTTTTTCTTTTTCTTGTTTTTCTCTTTCACAAGAAACGTAAGGAATGTGATGTTTGGATTTAAAACTAGGAGAGCAGTTTCAGGATCCTGACTGCAAAATCCCAGAACTTTTCTGGCCTCAGTGAAAGCAAGTAAGCCCAGGTAAGAGCTTTCTTCTCTTTTCTTGCGTTTTCTCAGCACCCAAACAGTTGGGGGAAGGGGGGGAAATGAGAAAGAAATCATGGGTTTTTTCAAAAAAATCTAGTACCTAGCTAGTATGATTGAAAGAACAGTCTACACAAACCATTCATGAGGTTTTTTTGTGGAATCAAAAGCATCGTGTGTAAGTACTGAACTGATCAAAAGTTGGAAAGGGCTTGGGGAAAAGTCAAGGCATTTTTCTACTCACATGCACTGAAGTGTATCAAGTTTAGATGGAGATGTTTGAGCTTGTCACACTGGTAAGACCTTCGCTCTCGCTCTCATTCTCAATCCGTGTTCTGCACTCGCTTTCGCAAATTTTAGTGTTGAGAGAGAGAGAGAGAGAGAGAGAGAGAGAGAGAGAGGTGATGGACAAGTGACTGACCTTAGAGAGGATCAGTTTTTTCTTGAGTTGCAGCAATTGACCAACTACTTGTTTGAATTGTTCTTTGATTGGTACCATGCGAAGATATTGCCAGTGTGGTGAGATCTCCAATGGTGAACAACGTCAAAAATTAAGATTTCTTCTTCTTTTTTTTTTTGTTTGAAATTGCCAGAAAATAAGATCGGTTATGCCAATTTGATGGTGCAGTATGGAGGTACACCGGATCCCAATAGGTATGCAAAATTTGTCACTCCAAAGCTAAGTATCCTAACCAACTGGGGCTAGATCAGTTGGCCATGACTTTTGCATCTCATGATTAGGATGTGAGGAGTTTAAATCTCTCCACTTGCCTAGTGCAGGTGTTATTCCTTTTTGTATTTGGTGGATTATTTCTCCACTTATTGGGGCTAGTAGTCAGGTTTAGCCTACAGTGATTTCTAGATTTGTTTGAAATTATTTGGGAAAATGACGGCCAATGACGTGTTTGATAATTAATACTCTCTAAGGATATTTTCAGCATTAACAAATGTTCTCAGCATGTCCTTGGCGGGTATTAATTATCAAAACACGTATTGGGCCGTCATTTTCCCAAATTATTTCTCTCCCTACTAGTAGTGGGCTTGGGCTGCGATTGTCCAGTTTCATGTAATTCTTATCCTCAATTCTCCTACCGTTTGACAAAAAAAAAAAAAAAAACCAGCTAAAACGCTATAGTTATTTTCTTCTCTCCTATCTTGTTATTTTTCTTCACAAATCCAAGATGAAATGCAACCACAATATTAGACTTAGAAAATCACACTATAGCTTGTGAAAAAATATTCCAATTATTGTTAAATTTGCAGCTTGTTACGGCATGTATAAATAAAGTTATCCTAATAAAGTTGGACGAAGTGCTTTTCCCATGCATACCTACTAGTCTACTACTACTTTCTTTTCGGGGAAGCTACAGTACTTAAAAGGGAAAGAAATATATACTATATACGTATCTAATCACATTAAAGAAAAGAGTAGAAAAAAATACATATACTATCTGAGGTTTGTTGGGCAGCTGGACCAAGTGTGTGTATATACATGTATGTATATATTTTTTGTCACAACGTTATACATTAGCGGGTTAGTGAGTTATAGTTTGTTAGGGGGAATAGAGGCCACCGCATGAGTGGAGTAGGCATGGAAAACGAACCCAGGCCAAACGAATGGGGCAAAGGGTGCTCGATCAAATGAGACACCACCTACATTCGTTGGACCAAGTATATATAACGTACTATCTATCACAAACATAAACAGTGACCAAATCAAACTAATAACTTCGCTAACCCTGCTAATATTTACAATATCGGCAAAAAAAATCAAACTGGTAACCACCACCCGAGATATGAACATACATGCATAATTATATATCGGGAACTATAAGTTCGGATCAAGTTCTTTCCGGTCATTTTTTTTGCTGATTTTTCGCGAGTACTCTTAAAATCACGTTCTGATCACATTGAGCGGCTCGGATCATCAAAATTTAATCGGAAACTATAAGGTGTTTTTTTAGGTGTCCCCGAAACCGCCCCGATTATATATATCATTAAAATGGACATGGTGATATGATGAAAACCCTACTAATTATTTCTCTTAAATACTCTATTGTTTTCGTTAATTGTTAGACATGATCACTTGGTCAACGGTATTGTTATTGTGTGAGTCAGTGATCGCACTTGTTCGTCAAATTATTTAGAATTCACGGTTAACGCATGCCAGCGTCAATCTTTTTATCTTTATTTTTGAAACTCTAGTCTTGGATCATCATTCATGGGTGTATCGATGGGATTTTTCACTTCTGGTGATCCAATGAAAGCTTTTGTACGTGTGCAAGTTTTGCATAGCTGCACCGATGAATTGATGTAATTATTCCAATAATTTCTTGTCATTTTCCAAAAAGAAAGCAAGCAAAATCACTTGCATTTTGTTGCCTTCAAAATAAATTATTTACTAAAAGGTCCTATGTATTTACTACATTGCCCTGCTCATTTTTACTCATTTTTCTCGCAAAAAAATTAGGAAAATTCTACAATGATAAAAGAAAGAAAGAAAGAAGATAGGCTTCAAGCAATATAGATGTGCTTTGAATGAAAAAATGTTTAGATGCTAATTGGATAGAAGTGGAACCAAACAAAACCGGTCTTGCGGTATGACTTTGGTGCATTGGGGAATGGTGTTGTGCAGTAGTGTGTGCAGCATTGAGCTACGCACTTCTGAGCCGTCAGATCGTGCATCTAACGGCTCAGATCTCATCTTGGCAATGAACGGCTCTCGATCGTTAGTTGCCAAGATGAGATCTAAGTCGTCGAATGCACGATCCGACTTTTCAGAGATGCGCAACATAGTGCTGTACCTCACTGCATAGCATCAACTTGAAGTCCGGCTTTGGTGAGTTTTCAAACATATATTAGTCAGGTTTTGGTCCTCAACTTTTTAGAACCATTTGAAATAGGCTGGTTACCCATTTTTTAGAGAATCCAACCAATCCGGATCACTTGCACTCCTAGTTTTTCCATTTTTTGGACTTATTGTTATCGCCGTTGTGTTCCCATGTTCAAAGGCGAAAGAGAAGGGGGGTTTACAAGTATTGAGCCGACACGCGTGGCTTGGTCTCGGGCCAGCATTTACATATGACCCGGTTTTTTAGGCTTTTTTCGTCCCTTGTTTTTTTCTTTGTGATTTCCGGAATGACCAATGTTTTCGACGAGTTTCAAAAGGTGAATGGTTCCGATCATTATTGTGAATTCGGAAATTAAAGACTCACAAATAATCCAAACCGGAGGGAGAGAAAGACTGGACATGAGCTTCGTCCTTGGGTGAATGGTTCCGATCGTTTTGTTTCCCACAAGCGAAGTAATTCTCCGGTAATTCATTAGTGTCGAGCTACGCTCCCGGTTTATTATGCAAATAATGTTGCATTTGCTGTAGTAAACAACGGATTTATCACTCTTGATCTTCGAAGGGGGTTGTTATGATTGGTGACCCTTTTTTGTGATGACCTTCACTTTTTTAAACTTTGACTTTGTTGATACTCTTGTTTATTTCCATTTTACCCCACATCAATTTTGATCGTACTCTTACTCTTAAGCAATCGCGATAAAGACAATAGACTATTTAAAGGAAGATTAATAAATAATTAAATACTAATTAGCTAATACTACTCCACTATACAAGGACAGCTATGGCCTATGTGAAAGCAACATGCACTACTTGCATTCTTGTAAATTTATAGTTCCGAAACTTATTTCGATATTTTTTTACTTTTTGTAACTTCTTGTTTAGTTTTTCGTCGTAATTTTTAGGATTAATCGTTTGTCTCGACAAGAGAAATCGGGAAAGTATAAAAATATGGACCGATGTTGAAAAAATTCAAATAAGACAGCTATTTGATAAATAAGACAAATAAGATAGCTATTTGATACTTTTTTCGTCTTTAGTGTACTATTTTTTTTTCTTTCCGTCATAATTTTGAACATTTTTAACTCCTCTCATCAAGATGAATGATTAATTTAATCCAAATTAAAAATCCAAAAAATATGATACGAATCTAATAAAAATTCACAAAAGACAAACAAAAACACAAAAGAAAAATGAAAAAAAAGTTTACAAGAATGGATCAGTAGGACACACCCAATTCCCCCTTCGTCTAGCTCAAGGGCTTTTGCTCAATTGGTCCATACTCTCTGAATGAATCACATCTAGTTTTTAATGAATTGGGTGCTTTTCATGGGTCCAAAACCACCTACTATACTCAATCAATAACGTGCGTGTTGTTTTCTCATCTTAAAAAAAAAAAATACACTAGTCTTTCACTCTTCTTCTTCATCTTCACATATAGGTTTCTCTGGTGAGGGAAATTTCAAAGAGAGTGCAAAATTAAAACCCTTTGGTGGTGTCCCAATCCCACCTTCAAGAAGACAGTTGAGAAAAATAATGAGGGAGAATTGATGTTAGGTGTGGTTGGTTTTGCACGTGACCAGTACGTGCCAATGCTCTTCCTCTATTTTTAACTTTCCCTTTTTTGGGGGTAATGCAAGGTGGTGTTCCGGTCAGCTTGTGCACACCTCGAAATCTAGGACTAATCCCTACAGCCCATCTCACAGCTGTTTCACACGGCTGTGGATAGAGCAAAAACTTTCCCTTGGGTTTTGTTCTACCTATGAGAAAAACGCTTATAATTGGTAACCCAAGGAGTTTGATCAAATGGGTATGATCAGAAAGCCAATAAGTACTTGTTTTTTATGAGGCTGCATGTTCGAATCACACGACGCCAAACATTGAAAAATTTGGGGACACTGGAGAGTTTGATCGGTCGTTAACTTCAGGGCCTCGAAAGACCTGGACAATGTGATTTAAAAAAAAAAAAAAAACCTTGTAATTGGTGCACGTGGTAAGTTATAGTAGCTAATATGGATGACGAAAGTGACAGTACCACTATTATATACGGTATGATTGGCGTAACTGCCTTACTTGATTTGATTTTCTCTGATTTGATTTTTATACTTTGAGCATATTTTGTTGAAGTTAGATCTAATTCTCCCCGTCCGTACCCCGTCGGTTTGAGGATTACATGGACAACACTGTTATTGTTGGAGTGCTTATTATTGTATTACAACAGCTCAATATTGTACCCAAAAAAATGTCTTGAAGCACTATATTTTGCGTATTGGAATTGACTCAAGCCAAGTGAATTAGATGACGCCGATTAAAAAAAAAAACAATTAGATGATGTCAGCATAACATTCTGGACATTTTTTTTTTAAGAAATTTGTTCTCGTGTTATTTTTCTGAGGTAAAAGGATGTGAGAAATCTTTATCTTCAATTTTTTTTTTTGTTGAGAGATTGATTATCGTGATCAGTCGAATATCACATACAGAGTAACACTTGTTACTGTGAAGGATCACATGATCGAATGTAAAACGATATAGAAATCTCGAATATTAACTGAATAGTATTGAAATAGTAGAAATGTTTGAATGGCATTATAACTTGTTCACCTTAAAGGTTGATCATGAGGATCTAAGAAGGGTTAAAGAAAATGACTTTCGGTTTTCATTTGGTGGATGTCCATTTTCGGTAGTAGTCTAGCTTTCAAGCTGTAGTGAAAATTAAGAAGGGGAAAACTTGGAAATGGACATGCTTGCAACTTTGGGTGACACATTTTTCTGGAAGAAGATAGCAGTATATCTCACACTTTTATTTCAATCTTCTTATTAAAGAGCATGTACAGCAACAGCAGCATAGCAAAGAAGGCACTTTATTACCTAATCAAAATCAACAAAACCCAAGAGCAGCAGCCTTAATAAACCCTAGGTACTTGACATTTTGCTACAGCCAGTGGCATAGCCAAAAAATATGTACGTATCAGTGGGGGCATTATGAAATAAAATTCCGGTGACATAGAATTTCGCACATCCCCCTAACCCTCAACTTTTAATGCTTTTTGGCAATATGACGGTGACTTACATGTTACATCACGAGAAACAAATTGATGTTTTCATATTTTAGAACAGTGTTTTGTTCATCCATTTATTACGAATCCTAAACAATTAAAGTAGATAATACTATCATATTCACTCTATTTTTGAGTTATTGAACATAATATTCTTTATGTATTGTGTGTGTATTTTGATGAGTTGATTGAACCACATAAAAAGCAATAACAGATTCGATTCAAGTAAAAAAAATGCAAAGGGGCCCCGGGGGACCTACATTGCCTCCGCCACCTGCTACAGTACTTCACTACTTAATTACTTATACCTAACCATTGTTCACATTTCACACGAATCACACACCAATGCTTTGTTTATTGTTTCTCTCTCTCACTTAACGCTCCCTTTCTTTCTCCATCTGTCCATTTACGCTTCCCCGCCCCGCCTCTTTGTTGGGTAGTATTTTGTATTTGTTTATTTAGTAGAGATAAAGAAGAGGATATAGAAGCTGTTGTACATTTTGCACTAGGTAAACCAAAATTCACACTTTTTCAATATTAGCCTTCTTTTTTTTTTTTGCTACCCTTGTTGCACATGCTTTTATAACTTCTGCTAAGCTAAAAAAATGTGGGAGAGGGCGATTAGCGTGTGGCCGCCCTCCTTGAACGTGAACAAGGGAATATTCCTACCTACCTGTTAGAGGCTTAGACATGATCATGAGGAACCTAACCGAGTCTTGCAGAGGGAATCTCACACAAGAACTTTGTAAGCGTAGTTAAGATGAGTTAAAATTTTACTCTATAAAATTCTGGCCCCGCATAACATAATGACAAAAAACTAGCAAGTTAAAATTACTCCAAAACTCGTCAAAAAAACTCCAACTCATGTCTTCGTAGTCACCAAACCACTTGAGAGTAAGCAACTTACCACAATAGAAACCCTAGATCAGGGGCAGATGCACTTGGTGAAAAGGACGGTCATGTGTCCCTGGATTTTCAAGACTTTCACTTATATCCCTATATCAATCTATGATATATTTCATTTAATCCCTCAAAAATTGGACTAGTGTCCTATTGATATTTAAGAATTACCAAATCTATCACTCTTATAAGTCTCAAAAAAAAATTACAAAGACAACCTTTTAATCGATGTGTTTAACTTTTTTCTATGAAAAATAATTTTTTGTCTCGATCATAAATCTATAGTCAATCGCTTAATTACTCTATTTTATACAAAACCATAGAGATCAAATTATATTTTTGTGCTTGCCAGGAATAAAAGTTAAAACATTGGATAAAGTACTTATCAATATTCAATTAAACTGCCTTTTTGAAGCCAACTCAAAAAAATATTTTAAAATTTATCAACGAATTAAATTATTTGTGTGAAATTCGTGATCGGGCTGTCACCCGAAACTCATCAAGTCAATGTTTAAGGACCTGGGAAGCCAGTAACGGGCCTGGGTCGGCCCATTTCCCAAAACAATGCACAACATATTGGCGGGAAATCTGAGTAGAACATTCCTCAGTCCACATGTGCGGCTGCATCACAACGTAGATCAACACCCAAGTCCATCTCACTAATATAAGCCGTCCGATGGAGAGACCCAAACGAGATGAAACTAATCCACGGATTGTGACCGTCGATGTGGATCGTGTACGCGGATTTCAGGAGGGCCCACCCGATCGAAGCCAGAGCTTGACCAGCAACTGCTGTGTAGATGAAAACACCGGATCCTGCCCTCTGCTACGAGCATAAACTTCAAGCCCTACCCTCTCTCTCTCTCTCTCTCTCTCTCTCTGAGGTTTTTCCAGAAACTTTGTTAAACCCTAGCTTCTTCAGCTGAATCCATTCTTTGGGGGGATCCGAAATGGACACCGGTGGGAGCAGTGAAAGTCCAATCGAAACCAAGAGAGGCAAATCGAAGACCCCTCGAAAAACCAAAGATAGCGTCCTCAAACAGAGTCAGTCCCTCTCACTCGCTCGCTCTCTCTCTCTCTCTCCGTATATGTTCGAAGACTGCGTGACTCAGAATTTTAACGGTTTAAGCGTTGGCTGATTGATGTGTTGGTTTTTTTTTTTTGTTTTGCAGAATCTCCAGCTGAGTTCTTCGCTGAGAACAAAAACATTGCTGGGTTTGATAATGTGAGTGTGAAACGCGTCATGTTTGACTCAATTGCGAATTCTGATCTTTGGTTTGATGGGTACGGTTTACACCATTTTGTTGCACTAAATGCTCATACGTACGGGTGGCATGTTGATATTTGGTTTTAGTTAGTTGAATTCAGCTCTGAACTGAGCAATTCATAGCACTTGTTGATATTAGGATTTTTAGTTAGTTGAATTTCCAAACTTTCTTCCTCGATTGAAATGAATTTACTGTTTGGGGATTTTCAGTGTGAATAGTAAGTTGGCATCAGTTTATAACGTAGTAAATGTTTCAGAATGTTCTTCTTATTGTTATGATGAATTTAGTTTGTTGAATTCAGCTCTGAACTGACTAGTAGTTGTTCATAGCCATCTGGCGTGTTGATGTTAGGATTTAGTTAGTTGAATTCAGCTCTGAACCGTGTTCCTCGATTGAAATGAATTGACTGATTGGGGATTTTCAGTGTGAATAGTAAGTTGGCATCAGTTTCTAACGCAGTAAATGTAGCCGAATGTGCTTCTTATTGTTGTTATATGATGATTTTTTTACTCCTCATTTTTTTGTATCTAATTTCAGCCTGGGAAGAGCCTTTACACAACTGTGAGAGAACTTGTTGAAAATGCTTTGGACTCTGCAGAGGCAATCTCTGAGCTTCCCGTAGTAGAAGTGATGATGTAAGTGCTTATGTTTTTTCATATTTGGATGTAAAAATCTACGAGGCTAGCTTGCACTCATGCAGTGCAAAATAGGATTGGTTACTAATTGCTTCTCTTCTTCAGTGAAGAGATTGGCAGAAGCAAGTTCAATTCTATGATAGGTCTAACTGATTTGGATCGTGTTGATGCGGAACTATATGATGATTTTGAGACGGTGAAGGCTCGTGAGGTGTGCGCGCTCTTGATTTAGTTATATAAAGATTGTTCAAAGTTTGTGATTGCATAGTTGTGTTAGGTTGGTTTGTCAATGACTAAATGACTGTAGAGTAAGATCCCAGAAACCACAAAAGTTTCCTAAAAAGTTTAGAGAAGTAGTAGTCCTATTAGAGTAATCATTGTATGCTTTCCACTATTGTGAAGGTCTTTAGGTGACGTTCAAAATCTGGCCCATATTCCTTTGACAATGTCTTCTGGTAACTGCAAAGGCTATTCTTAAGAAAATGGATCGATGCGAGGGATCAAAATTACAAACTTTTGGTAGCTCATAAATATGGTTTCTGCAAGTTGTTAATGTTCATTAATTTTTTGTTTTCTGTGTTGCTACCAGAAACGTCTTGCTAAGGAAGCTCGTAATCAAGAAATTCAAGCAAAGAATGCTGCTCTTGGGAAGAAAGTAAAAGAGCCAGCAGCTGCAAAGGGTATTAGGGGTCGAGGTGAGGCCTCATTTTACAGGGTGATTTGTAAGGTGTGGTTATTTCCAGTTAAAGTGTGAACTCTCTGCTAACTTGCTCTATTTACAATTTTGTAGGTGACTGAATCATCTTTAACTTATTTTGACACAAGCGAGTTCGGAATATTGTATGCATATTGACTTGCTTTACTGTGCTTTGCTTTCATGTAGGACAATGGAAGAGGAATGCCACATGATGATATTCCTAATATGTTTGGACGAGGTGTGGCATTATTTGCTAGAAATAGTTTCCATTTGATACGCTTCTTTTGGTTTTTCTTTCATTTTCCCCTTTTCTTGGGCATTTGGACTGGAGTAGTTGTTTAATCAAAGAGAAGTTTTGTCTATGTACTGTGGAGAATGGCTATTTCTAACTCTAAGAGTATGTTGTAGAAGTTACTAATTGTGGGTATATTTATGTAGTTTTGTCCGGGACAAAATATGGCTTGAAGCAGACACGTGGAAAGTATGGACTTGGTGCAAAGATGGTAATGTTATGACTTCATTTAGCCAATCTATGCAGCTTCAAGTCTTGTAGTATGGTAACTTTCTTGTGAAATTGTGTAAATCATAGCTTTCTAGTTATTGATTGGTTGACAAAAAAAAAAAAGCCTTTCTAGTTTCTGGTGATGCATGCAGAAAACCGCTCCAATCAGGCTTCATTTGCATGATTTAGCACCTATTATTCTTGATTTAATAATCTGGAATCCGTGATAGTAGATGGATGGCAATATCCTCTATCATGGTCATATGCTTACGATACAGTACAGTCTTAAATTTGATCTTCATGGATATGTGTAGGCGTTAATTTGGTCCAAGATGAGTACAGGGCTTCCTATTGAGATCTCATCGTCAATGAAGGGCCAAAACTATTTTTCGTTCTGCAGGCTGGATATAGACATTCATCGGTATGTTTTATGTAATAACTTAATAAGGACAATGGGAAGCGATATTTGATTAAACTGTCAGTGTCTATGATTATTACTACATTAAGCATAAATGTGATTTGCTGTTGAACATTGTCAATTTCTCGTACTGGTTCCTTCATATTGTCTGATTGCATTTCTTACAATAGGAACATTCCTCACATCCACTTACATGAAAAACGAGACAATAAGGAAAGATGGCATGGAGCTGAAATCCAAGTTGTCATTGAGGGGAATTGGACGACTTACCGCGTATGTAGTACTTAGTTTGGCCCATATCATTTGTTTTTTATTGAAGTTTTAGTTGTGCACCCAATTAAAGCAAAATATTCATGCCACCTGTGTCCATTCATGTTTTATGTGAATATGATGAGATTTGACATCTTTTTGTTGTTCTTGTTGGCTACTAATCCTGTGTTCACATTTGCAGTCCAAGATCTTGCATTATATGCGTCAAATGGCAGTCATAACACCTTATGCTCAGTTCCTTTTCAAATTCGTGTCAGACGCATCAGAGTACTCTCTCTCTCTCTCTCTCTCTCTCTCTCTCTCTCTCTCTCTCTCTCTCTCTCTCTCTCATATCTAGTTATTCTTCTTGTGTATAGTCTGATTGTAGCCTTTCATTCTGTTATTTATTCTTTCTTCCTCAACGAAGTAAGAATGTTACCATCAGCTTTGCAAGAAGAACGGATGTAATGCCACCAGTTCCTCCTGAGACGAAATATCATCCATCAGCTGTTGATTTGCTTCTCATCAAACGCCTTATTGCAGAAACTTCAAAACAGAACCTTTTGCAATTTCTTCAGCATGAATTTGTAAATATAGGGAAATCTTATGCTGAACGTCTAATTGGTAAGAATTCTGATTGTTCACCCTAAAGTGGTGATCATTTTATGCCAAGTAACATCATACATTAGTTTGACTTAATGAAAACTGTTACACGTCTTTCTTTCTGACATCAAACAGTTACTTGCAGTTCTGAATCCATGAATTCTGTTAAATGATCTTCATGAATCTTGTATTCGTTTCTAGGCTCTAGCACTACCAGATAAATCCGCTAATTCCTTCCAAATGATGTTCTCGTGTTCTAGGGGAAATGGGTCCAGATTTTAGCACAAAAATGCCTGTTAAGTCGCTGACGTCTCAGCAAATAGTTCGCATCCATCAGTTGTTTCGTCAAGCAAAGTTTGACGACCCTAGTGGTGATGTAAGTTGCTCTGTGTCTAGGTTTTGGTCCAGCTATGATTGGTGTCAACATCATCGTATTGTTTTCTTTTCTTTGTCTTTTTTTTTTTTTGGCACATCAAGACTACACTTTTTGCAGTGCCTTAGTCCTGCTGGGGAATACAATCTTCGTCTTGGAATTATAAAGGAGCTGCACCCAGATATGGTTGCGACTTACTCAGGAAGGTTGTGTCTGATATGGAAGTTTTTTGGATCTACTTAGTACTCTCTTCATGTTTTAATTTAGCTGATATGTACAGAAGGTTTCGCTAGATTATAGGTGATAAAAAAAAAGAAAAAGAAGCTATGTTGTTTTAAGTTATCTCATTTTTTCGTGTGTAGTGCTCAAGTTTTTGAAGGCCATCCATTCATCGTGGAAGCCGGGGTCAGTGTGGGTGGAAAAGATGTTAAACAAGTATGTGCTTTGCTCTTTTCCTGGCTGGTTGTCTGTTGTCCATACACATTCATCACAAGTCCAATGAGTAAATTTCTGTGGTGGTTGAGCCGAAAATCTAGGGTGTGTTGAATGAGTTTTCAGTCAGAATAAGCAATTAGCTCTTTTTGATTATATTGCAAGAATCTTTTATCCAAGGTAAAATATATGAGAGAGCACTAGAAATTTTCAAACACAGACACCAGAATATCCAAGGAATATCCAAACCAGGAAAAAACCATGGACACGGACTGGTAAAAATTATTCATTTAGGTGATCACGGCCACCAAATCAATACCCCTTGGCTGTACGTAGCCATGCCATTAAGAGGGGATGTTTTAACATCACCAGAATATCCAAACCAGGAAAAAACCATAGACATGGACTGTTAAAAAATTATTCATTTAGGTGATCACGGCCACCAAATCAATCAGTGTTCTAAAAGAAGGATTTAATCGCCGATTAATCGGAAATTTGGCCTAACCGATTAGATTAATGCCTAGAAGGTTGAATTAGTAGGTCAGGATGTTAATCGGAGTTAGTCGGCGATTAACCGGCGATTAGTCAGTCGGCGTCTAGCGGCGATAAGTCGATTAATCGGTTAATGGGCGATTAGTCAGCTATCGGCGATTAATAGGGGTAAAATCTATAATTTTGGAAAATCAAGGGGTGTAACTGTTATATACTCCTACCAGTTTAAGGGCTTTGAATCATAGTTTTTAGGGCTTGTTCAACACCCAGTCATCGATTGATCGATCTCGGAGTCACCTGTCATATCTCTGTGTAAAACACGAGATCTCTGAGCCGCCTATCGCCTCTCTCTCTCTCTCTCTCTCAAATTCGAGATCTCGTCTCACTCCACGTCTCCACCGACCTCGAACATTAGTGTTTTTTTTTTTTAAAAGCCCATACCCATATTGACACGTTAGTGATTCTGAAAACAAAGTGTAGTAATATTTTTTATTAAATCTTAACACAAAGTGTAGTATTGTTTGGTGTATATAAATAAAGTTATTATAATTGGTAAGTGACTAATAAATGAACGGTCCATACCCAATACCAGCTTGTGTTATAATCATGTTAACAGTTTTCTGCAAAGGCGAGATTTCTATGTCATATTTGAAAAACAATTGATGTTGGATTGATAGATGAATGTTCAATTTTTTATGAGAGTTGTCATTGGGGAGTATTTATATATTAATAAATAAAAACCCGACTAATTGCTACAAGCCGATTAATCGGCGATTAATAGGTCTCGAAGCTCGAAGGTGGTCGACCGAGCGACGAACGCCGAGCGACTTTTAGAACATTGAAATCAATACCCCTTGGCTATATGTAGCCAAGCAATTAAGATGGGATGTTTTAACATTTTTCTTAAAGTTCTTTAGTTCGTTTCTGATTTTTCGTACATCGTCTGGACTGTAAATGAGGGAGCAGAAAGGGAAAATTGTACTCCCTGCTTTTTTGGAGCCGATTATATTGTGCAAAGCAATCGTGTGTAAGAATATCAGAGACGTGCTTAGTATACCTTTTAGCTGTAGCTTTAGTATAATTCAGCAGCTTTTCCTTTTTGCAAGTGTCATGTGACTTGTCACATAAAGGCGCTTGCTGTCTTGAGTCGTAATTGTCTTAAAGTTTGATATAGGCATCTGCACTCATGTACAGATTCTAATATGCAAGTTCTAATCTTCACAACTGGCATGCATCTTGTTCTAGATTGCAACTGAAGGTTATTACTAGTTTACTCAATAATAGGGGGTTGTTTGTCTGTTCTACTTCTTGTTGGTTTTTTGTTTTCTGAACCCATTTTTTCTAAGTATGCCACATTCTTCAATTTGTTGCCAAGTATTTGGTGGAGATTGAAGTCCGTGTTTTGATTGATAGACGAGTCAGATGACTGATCCCATTGGTGTTTTTTATTGAATGGTTACTAAATTTTCAGACACGGTTGCTTGACTAGTTTGACTTTGAGTGATGTAGAAAACTGCTGACGGTGTAAAATCTCCATTCTCTTCGGGGTCTTTCTGTATATAGTAAGTAGAAGATAATGAACCATGTTATGCTTGCTTAAATGTAGGGTTTGAACATTTTCCGGTTTGCAAACCGTATTCCCCTTCTATTCGAGCAAGGAGCTGATGTCGTCACCAGGACTGCCCTGAAGAGAATCAAGTAAGACATATGAGAAGATATTATACATACATGCGTAGCAGGTCTGAATTTGTCTTAGTTTGGAAAATTGATAACAAAAAATCCACTTAGTTCAACAACTAGAATCTCATTGAAATGCATCTTCTTTCAGTTGGAATAGTTACAAGATTAACCAGACACAAGACAAGATTGGTGTCTTTGTGAGCATTGTAAGCACAAAAATCCCCTTTAAAGGGACTGGAAAGGAATATATTGGTGATGATATAAAAGAGATAGTATCTGCTGTCAAGGTGAGTTTTTGCGTTAAATTGCTTGTTACTGCTATGGAAACAGTTGGTAAGTTAACAGCATATTCCTCCAGACTTCTATTCAGCAGTGCTGTGTCCAGCTAAAAGCCAAAATAGTTAGGAAAATTCAGGCTCGAGAGCAACAGGAGAGAAAACGAAATTTGAGCAAGTAAATCCAATAACTCATTTTCTTTATCTATGAGCTTTAGTAAGTGAGAGTGAGTTTTTGTTACACCAGTATGAGTCTATTTTCATTTATTGTCAGGTACATTCCAGACGCAACAGGTGCTATATATGCTGTCTTACAGGAAATGGCACGCTCACACGCTGCAAAGAGAAAACGTTATGAGGGCGAGGATGCCGAATTACTAAAGAAAGTCTCAGTCCGTTCGATAACAAAAGAAACATTGAGTGAAAAGCTTGCTCAACATGTTGAACAGGTAAACTAAGCAGTTTTGGTAAATGTTTGCTTTATTCTTTTCATCACCTCTACCTAAACATCAGCCGGCTTTCTTGTGAATACGACATAAAGTGGTGGCAAATCCACTGTTTTCGATAGTGTTGCGCTTCTGTTGTTTAAAAGTGATAGAACGAGGGACACATAACAATAGTTGCATGAATACGAAACATTGCCCACGCGATAACCAATCAAGTGGTAACCCTTTGTTTTGATGCAAGTGGTGGTTAATTATTATTATTATTATTTTTGGGTGTGTGTGTGTGTGTGTGTGTGTGACATGGAGGATGGAAATTAGTTATCGGGGAGGAAGCTCCCTACGTTTGAAACTGGGTACATGAGCGGGATAGCACTTAATGTTCTCGGGTTGGACCAGCTTCTGAACTTGAACTAGAAGATTATGTCAAAATATGGTGGACCTGGTGTTCAGAGGGAGCAGTCCAGTGCTGCGATCGCTTTAAATGTTAGGATACATATTCTAACATCCATGAAAGTCTAATTGCTAGATTCTTATTTACCTTTTTGTATTGCAATTTGGTGTACTTAAGGTAAGAATATTGGTTCTCTCTCCATGCATACAAGATTGCCTGTCTTTTTTAACTTATTACATAAATATGAAGGTCAAATAGATAACAGGCAAAAAAAAACTAAGTCGTGCCTATTCGTTGTGGTGGTGTCCGACCTCTGGTGCAGGCCCCTCGGGCCCGTCTGTCGTAGTGCTGCGATCTGAGGCGAGGCTCTTGGGCCTGCGTCAGTTGGGTTGGCTCCCACATCGGGAGTTTGGGTTTGGGTGTGTGTGTTTAAAGGGTTCACTGAGCCTCTCCTTAGTCAGCAATTGCTTAGGTGAGTTAGTAAGTGAAATTACCCTCTTGACCTTCATCAAAAAAAAAAGAAAAAGAAAACAGGCATTTGATATTTCCTTCCTTTTGAATGTAAATTTGCAGGTAGACTATGAAATGGCGCTGGAGTACGCGACACACAGTGGTGTTAAGGAGGAACCCAGAGAACCCATATATATACAGTCGCTGGAAGCTGAAAAACAGTTCATTGATTTCCATTGTCCCATATTTGTCTTCAGGCTGTTTCAGTAGGAATTTCCAACTTACCGGATTTGATATACAGAAAGACAGAGTTGATTTTATTCTGACGATTTGTAGTATTGTATTTCAGAATCCAACTTGCATCAAATAATTGAATACGACTATTCTTCAGCAAGATATTGCTACTTTGTGTGTCTATTGTTGCCAATATATTCCACAGGACTACTGAAACCCTATCTTTTTTTGTGTTTATGATGGAAGAAACCTCTACTTGGTAGTTGGTACTGCAGTGTTCATTCAGCTTTTGCATATCAATAGAGCTCATGTCGGACCCGTTGGTCAGGCAATAAACTGAAATCTTGATAGTCAATAACCGGGCGTATTTGTGTTTTTCTTATCTTCATGCGATTCAACACTGCCATTTTTATTACTATACACCCATTTGAAGCCAAGTATCCCTTAGGGACTTTCGGTTTTTATCTTTGATTTGCACAATTCTACCATTACAGAACTTGTTCTCAGTAATTGGGTCTGTTTTGCAATTTGTTAACTGAGTTTTACGCTTGTTTCTGAATCACACCCCTTCTTAGTTCACTAGAGTGATTTTCTGTGTTTATTTTCTGTTGGTATTATGTTCTATCTTTCTATTATCCATTGAAATTGTCTACAAGTGCCGATGGGCTTTCTCCAGAAGCCTAGGATGATTGTGTTTATTCTGTTCTTATTTCCGCCGGAATGATTCAGGTGGCCAGGATTCATGTACTCTAAATGGGTCACACTTTCGAACCTCACACACTGTGAGGCTTTACTACGAAGCCTTTAATGCCCAAAATGAGTTTGCCGTCCTTACATTTTTCCATTGCACCAAACAACTGCCATCCAAAAGCTTCAAATCCTAATTTTGCAAAGAAATCAATGGAGTAATATATCTGCATAAGTGTGATCTCAGGCTACATCCACTGCACGGCTAGTAACAGACTAACAGTCAACCAAATTTCAATGCTCTAAGTAGAATCAACAACCAAACTCACTAGTGCTCCTACAGGGGTTGAATCAGATTCTTTGGTAGATTTCTTGCATATTCAAGCCAAGCTCATATTCGACTCATTTGCAAAACGAGCTTGAGAACTATTGGCTCGCGCAAGGTGAAAATCAAGTTGTCCATCAAGGGATCGACTCAAGCTGTTCTTGAACGGCTTGGTGTTTATATTAGAGACCTAACAAACATGATGATGCTATATGAAACTCTGTTATGATTGTTAGAATCACCTCTATACCTTATTATCCCCATATCATCTCTGCGCTGAGGGTAGGCATCGGGGATGTAACTGAATAGCTTCTTATCATCTCCATATGCATGGAAAGTCTAATCATTTTCCTCTTGGTACGCGGTTAAGTTTTACACTCCATATTTTGTAATGTCATTTTCAATAAGTGCCAAAAAGCAGGGTAAAAACCTGTACATTGGACCTACGCAGAAAACCAGAAGTACCCAGATTTGTTCAGTGATATAAAGCCCTCCCAAAAAGGTCAATGTATACAAGGCACTTGAAGCGGTCTCAAACTAACATTGTCCAGGCACCTCAACCGTAAATTCATACTCACTCCCTGACTCATAAAAATATCGACTCATAAACCTCAAATTTAAACTCAAACTCATAAACCTCGAACTTCAATTAGAACTGGTGTAGAATTGAATCCAGGACAGGAATGGCTAACTACCCAATCAAATTCATGAAATGCTGATGATAAAAAAAAAAAAAAAAAAAAAAAAAATTCATGAAATGCTCTTTCGTATATGTATGTATCTGTCTCAGGTCATAGAGTTCTTTCCCGAATGCCAAAAGTAAACACCACCACAACAGACAAGAGAATAATACGCTGAAAAGCTATCACTAAAACAACGGATCAACCACACAGGTAAAAACACAAAGCGTCGAATTCCCCGTTCATTCTGGTCTTGCTGAAACTGCAAAACTAAGGGAAAGATGGTGGTGTTATGAGGTGGTGGTCAGCAGAGTTTTAGAATTTAGAATAACAGAATATGGATTTCATGGAAGGAGATAGTCAACGAAAGTACACAAACTACATAACGTGATAAAGATGAAAATAGCGAATGTAATAGATCAAGAATGCAGCAGTATAATCATTTCCGGACCTTTCAACAAAATTCAAGAAAGAATTTAAGAAGGTATTACCAAAAAAACAGGAGCAATAAACAAAACAACAAAATGAAAACTAGAGTCAGTTGCTCTTCACCCGACATCTCTTGTCCTGTCCCTTATGCAGAAAAAGGATAAAATTACCAGCAACCGGTAGCCACGATATTAGTTGCACTCAACACCTACTTCAGCAGCTCGACGAGGCTTGTTTTTCCGCCTGCTTCCAATATGACGAAAACCATTGGACTTTGTCAAGTCATCTGTGCTTGAACTGGTTCCAACACCATTTTCCACTTTGACTGAATCTGATTTCTCTTTGGCCTGCAAATTCCGCTTCCTCTTCTTTCCATTTTCTGCTGATACAGAACTTTTAACGTCTTTGGTTGATACACCATTCTTCGTAGTCTCACTGTCATCCTCTTCTGCTTTTTCATAATCTTCTTCATCAATCTCATCCTTGAGTGGTTTTTGTGGCCTTCCCCTTCTCTTCTGAACTGGGATTTTTTCTTCTTCACCACTTCCAGCATCTTCGTGGCTAGTAACTGAAAACCTTTTCCCCTTTCCCCTCCCCCTACCCATAATTATAACAACCACACCGGCGAGAAGGTCACACAGCAAAAGAGTTCCAACGTTCCAAAATGCTTGACGCAGCCAGACCCAAGCTTAGTCCACTACCCAACTTAGGTTGTCAGGTGCCCATGCATAATGAAGCTGATCCCCGCTAGTGAAAACTTCTGAAAAAAGAAAGAACAACCTCCATTTGTGATATTGAAAAAATTTACACTAATACTTAATGTAATCCTAAAGATAGAGGATATTCAAAGTCTCCCAATACGACAGCATCTTTGGACAATAAGACCATTTTTTCTTTTTAAAATACCGATTGGCATATCGAACATCTCATTTACCTCAACTGGTTCAAGTCTACTAGCAATATGCAGGAGTAATGATTCAAAAAAAATGTAAAGAGTTCAGAAATAGTCATCCTCAGTAGTGCTGTCCAAAAAACCCACCCGACCGACCACCCGACCCGACCCGACCCGAAAATTCAGCCTCGGACGGTTTAAACAGACATAGTCGGTCGGGTTCGGGTTGGGCTTAGATAGACCCGCCAGTTTGTCGGTCGGGTTCGGGTGTCATATATTAAATTTCGGGTCACCCGACCCGACCGAATGTCACAGAGTATAAAAGAAAAAAAATCCATCTTTCATTCATTAGGGTTCTCTTCTCACTTCTCAGTCTCCTCTCCTCTCAGTCTCTCACTCTCCGCCGATTTCCACCCCACCCCACCCACACCCAGCCCCACCACGGACGGCCCCCACCCCACTCTCTCAGTCTCTCTGACCGGCGACCAAGTCTCCGGCAAGTCCTCTCCGGCCAGACCTCTCCTGCTCTCCAATCTCCACATCCACTGATTCCACTCTCCTCTCTGACCGTGGTACGTTTCTCTCTCTCTCTCTCTCTCTCTCTCTCTCTCTCTCTCTCTCTCTCTTGCTCACGTCAGTCTTCGATCTCCGATTCTCCATAGTTTTGATGATTTAATTTTTTAACTTTTAGTTTTGAATTTCTAGATCTCCAGAATCTTTGTGGACCACTCTCTCGTTCTTGTTCGTAGCCGATTGCAGCCGATCAACGCCTAAATCTGGTACTTCTCTCTCTCTCTCTCTCTCTCTCTCTCTGTGGAAGTGAGTGGCGGCGCGCCGGCGGCGGCGGCGGCGGACTGGTGGTTGATGGAGTTCATTTTTAAACTGCTAGTTTTGTAATTTGTTGCTAGATTTTGATGGAGTTCATCTCTAATCAGATAGAACTCGTCTCTGTGTGTATGTGTGTCACTGTGTTCTTGTGGAGGGACGACTGTGAATGTGTGATGTACTGATGTTTTGAGGGGAATATCGTGTGCTCACGTTTTTATATGGTTGATTTATTGTACTGCATTTTATAATGCCTATTGAGTTCACAATTTGCCATAGTAATTGTCCATATTAGTGCAATATATTAGATGTTAAAACTCAGACACCCGAAGCAGTAAATTAGGGTGTCACAATACCTATGGTTTCTTGAGAGGAATTAGGGAACTTAGACACCTGATTGGATTTTGCTTCTTCCAGTAGCTTGATCAATTTGTTGTTTCCAGACATTCGCGCTTCACTAAGTGGACTCCGTGGGGGATTTGTGCGAACGTAGGGACAGTCCAGATTTTGATATCTTGGTATGGTGGAAGAACAATTCCAACAAGTATCCAATCTTGTCAAAAATGGCGCGTGATATATTAGCTATGCCTGTGTCTACAGTAGCTTCCGAATCAGCCTTTAGTACGGGTGGTCGCGTACTTGATCCATTTCGAAGTTCACTCTCACCGTCAATGGTTGAGACTCTTGTATGCACCCAAAATTGGCTTTTAAGTACGGTTCCAATCTCTCTTCGACAGTCCATGGATAAAGTTGAAGATCTTGAACGAGGTAATTTAATTCATTTGATCTAGTCTACTTACTATTTAGTTTTTCTTAGTAATGTATTGAATTAAGTGTGTTTTTTTTTCAGAACTCTTACAAACTGAATCAATTGATGATGCAACGCAAGTTCTTAGGGATTGAGGGATGGGCCTTTGGACATTAGACATTGGTAAAACATTTAACATTATGTTATTTTGTAATCTTTGAAGTTTTCAATTTGGTTGTATGATTTTTCTTTCTATGTAACAGGTTTGGTCAGTTTACATGAAGGAGTACTTTGGAGGACATTGAACTACGGGACTAGTTTATTTTATTATGAAAGTGTTTGGTTGTTTTAAATTATTATGGACTTGTAGTTTTAATCACTTTGGACTTGTAATTGCTTGCCTAGTAGACAGTAGTTGACTGAAAATGTTATGACTGGTTGTATGGCTGCTGAAAAAACAGGGGAGAGGAGTGACTAGGGAGGCTGGTCACTGGTGTGTCATGTGTGGCTGTGTGCCCACTGTGCCGTGTTTGGTTTGTTTTTTTTTTTGACATGTGGTTGTCTTTGGTTGTCTTGTTGGAAATCACTTGCTGGAAAATTGGAAATGTAGTAGTAGTGGACTGGAAAGTAGGCAGACTGGAAATCACTTGCTGGAAATTACTTGCTGGAACCTGGAAATGTGGTTGACTGGTTGTGTATGGTTTCTAAATGAATTTTTTTTGATATGGCTTGGTGGAAGCCGGAAGTCTAGACTAGTGGATTGCACTAGAAGTTTGGAAATGTGTAAAAAATTTTTGCTGATGCTTGGTAAATTTTTGTTGTTGATGAATGTGTAAATTTTTTTTGGCTGATGCTTGGTAAATTTTTGTTGTTGATGAATGTGTAAATTTAAATGGCTTAGTGCAAGTCCAAAGGTTAATAAGGGCATTGGGCCTTGTGGCCTGCTATAAAACTTGCAAATTAGGAGGTTAACGGCCCAAAACAATTAAGGAAATGGAAAAAAATGGCCCAGAAAAAATGAATACGGCCCAAAAAATAATAGGCCCACAATGAGGCCCAACCCGATGACCCGACCGAACCCGACCGAATCCACCCGACCACAAATCCGCCCGAACCCGACCAGAAGTTCGGTCGGTTGCGGGTGGGTATTTCTTCAACCCGACAAATGTCGGGTCGGGCCCGACCCGACCCGAACCCGAAAAAATCCGCCCGATGGACAGCTCTAATCCTCAGAGTGATATGATGCTTTTAAAAACATTAGTGTGATATTTCCATAGAGAATCCATTATTTACGAAAACAAAAAAAGAGCACTCCATTTGTCTTAAATTCTTCAATAGTAGAGAATGCATCCCTGGTTGGATTGTTCTTATAAGAGAAACAGAATGAATCACTTTCATGAGATAATAAAATAATCAGATCATATCAACAGCAAAATTGAGGAATCCAATGAGTGTATAAGGAGGATTTCAAGTAGAATAAGAATGTGACCGCCCATACACCTTTCCCACCACACCTTCCGTAACATCCTTAAACTCTTAGGGCTCACTTGTTTTACCGGATATTAGCATCGCATAACTAAATATCAAACATGACCAAATATCCGGTATTTGGTTAAAGTATTAACGTCTTGATCAGCATCCCTAGAATAAATAATCTCGCAAAGTGTGAAATATACAATACCATGGTTTTATTATTCTGATCACTATTAATCTGGGGGGGCTATATATCCTTCCACAATTAGTCCCGTCAAACAAACGGCCTACATAGGTAAGAAAGTTGTATCAAATTCTCTTGAAAAGCTAACTAGAGACTCCTATAAAATCCATCCGTTTAAACAATAAGAGTGCTAATTACTCCCCCTACAATTTGAAATTACACCAATTTGAATCAGAGGTAAACAGATAATCCGAGCAAAACTAGTACCATATGAAGAAGTACTCAGATTAACTAATTGGCCACATGGCCCATGGAAATCAGAACAGAGAAAAAAGAGATTTACCCAATCCAAGATGTAGTCAATAAGATCTATATAGCACACATGGGCATAAGATTAGATCCAACCAATCGAACTAAATTAACAGTAAAACTGACCCAAAATACAATCAGCTTTTTCACCTGCACAACCAACAGCTATCGACAATAACATCTGAATACGGTACAATAAAAATACACCTCAAGCATCAAACAGTGATACATATGGAGATAGAGACAGAAATGAAACTAACCGAGTGTTCCATCAGGAGACCCAGAAGAGGGAATCTGCCAAAAAGCCTGACAAAAAGAGTCAATAAACAACAAGACCCAGATGGGTTTTTGACAAGTTGAAAAGTAGAGGCAAAGATTTGGATAGAGAGAGTTTCGATCTGAAGAGGGAGTGGGGAGCAGGAGTGTTTAGAACCCAGATCAAGAAATGAGCAGAGCAGCGGCAAAGAGATTTGTAGAAGCTGTGTAGTGGACCGTAGGGGGGCGATAGAAGAAGTCAGTGAGTCTCTCCCAAAAGTGCGCAAAAGGCAGATGAGAGAGAGAGAGACTTGTGATTGGCTTTTGTAGTCTGAAGTTCTGCTATGCTATCTTACTGTATTTTGCTGTACACGGAGTAGTAGTAGGAATTCGGTGTGTTTGGGTACATGGGAGAAGAAAGAGAGTATACATTGGGAAAGGGTTGAGATACTCCCCCATAACTTGGCCTTGGCAATTCAATATTCGTTTTAAAAAATTTGCCAAGTTCAATCACGTTTAATTATTTGTTTATGAATTCAAGCCAATTTTTTTTTTTTTTGATTAACAGTCAATTTCATTCATTAAAAGTGCCCATCGGGCAAATACAGGAATTCACCGAAAATATAGAGATACAGGCTAAACAAGAACATCAGGTAGGAACCTAAACTCTACCACCAAGAAATAAGCACATACTGCAAAGCAGAGCCGACATACGAAGTTCGACCAATAGAACCGTTCACCATAATAGAGATTAAACACCTACGGGAACGGAACCTAATCACACAAAATTCAAGTCAAGTTTGAGCATATGAGTATTTGGCTCAATAGCCTCGTGAACAAAGAGGTCATTCCGTAAATTTTACAAATATAGGGACAGATTTAATAAATGTCTCAAAATATGAGATCTGCGTCGGCCTTTCAAATGGATGTTTTCACCAATTTTACGGTAACATTGCATCCAAATAGAAAATAGCCTTTGTGAGATACGGAAATTTAGGTTTGAGGGTTTTTAATTAAATGAATGTAGCTAGTAACTTAATTTTATGTTTATGAAATTTTTTTTTGCCTAGATTAATGATGTTAGTTCTTATTTATGGCTTTAAATTAGTCTCTTTCATTTTGGAACTCAATGAGTCTAGATTGAAAGCTCGAAACTTTACAAGGTTAAGCTCATGCTTGAAAATTTGAGATGGGCTTGCATATTCCACAAGCCAAACTTATCACGAACATAAAATTTCAAGCTCGAGCCGAGCTTGAACAATTAATCTCAAAAAGTTTCGAGCTTAAGCTAAGTTTGAACACATGTAATAAGGAGTCAAGCCAAATTTGAGCAATACTGTGCTTGGCTTGTTTGTAGAACCCTCACTTATGAGACAATTCCAACAACTATCTGGGACAGCTATGGGAGACAGAGCCAGCTTAGAGGAGAAGCTGAGGAAACCATCGCTTTCTGACCCCCAATTTTTTGGTTCGAAGAGGGCCTCAAAATATAGAGTTTATAGTTTTAAACAATGAGTTTCAATTGCCTTTAAGTAAGATCTTCTTGTTGGTGTGGTAGCTTAAGTTCTTTGGAGGCTCGAAGAACTGGGTTCGAATCTCTACCTTCGGGCAAAGATTTGCGAAGAAAGATGACCCCATGTTAGGACTGACGCTTGGGTCCTAAATATCTTTGAGCCGACACTGATGGGAGAGGATCCACTCCTGATGGGGAAAACAAACTAAAGGATATTAATTTTAGAAAATTGATTTCACACTCCTATTTTATCAAGTGCATTCCATCTTTTGTCTTTATTCATGTAGAATTACAAAACTACCTTTAATACATTTTTCCCTTCATACATGAAAGAGTAATCATGTAATTTCACATCACTACAAAAAAAAAGGAGTGCGTTTGGACAAAAGGAAGTGTAAAAATCAATTCCCTTAATTTATCTTTCGTTGTTGTAAGCCAAGTACAAGAATAAGCAAAACGGATAAGAGTATTATTAATCTCTAGTACTTTACATGAAAAATCTTTCAGACACAGATGTTTGGATACAAATTTTAGTATGTATTTGGAGTCATCCGTAGTGTGGACTCCACGAGCATGAATGAGATTCATATGTATTGAATGATTCCAAACGTGCCCAACGATTCCGAAATTATCTATGTGTTTGTAACCACTTCTCTTTCTTATATAAGCTTTACAAAGAATTTATTTTCAAATTACATTGACCATGTGTTGCATGAGATCTTTTAAATAACGAAATACAAATTTTAAAATTTATTAATAACAAATTGGGTGCGAGCAAACTTGTTTGGTTACAAATAACATATCTGTGCATTTTCCATTTATTAATTGTTTATTTTTAAACAAATAAGCATAATTAACAAAAGGGGACAAAAATCATTCTCTATTGGAATAGATTAATACTAATAATATAAACAAGGGACAAATAAAAAGTCTCACATTGCGATATTCCGTTCTAAAAAATCTCATTGGCAGTTGCACTCAGTATTTGCGACCTCTCCCTGTCCAATGTTTTTCCTATTTCACCCCCACCCATTTCTTTTTAACCACAGAGATAGAATATGTTATTGGTTAGTAAATTACAACAGTAAGGGGTGTTTCCGGTAGTGAAAAATTTGTAGATTTTTATTTGTGGTCGAGAAGTTGTTAGTTGTTTTCGGTAGTGAATAAGTTGTTGAAAAATATCAAGTTGTTTCCGGTAGTGAATAAGTTGTTATGGTTTGTGAGTAACGTTACTATAGCAAAAACAATATTTGTTGACAACCTTTTTGTTAGTAAAAATGAGGTGGTAAAATGCTGAAATTTTTTTACTAATGAAAATGGGATGATAAAATACGTTAAGTTTTAATATTTTTTGTTAGTGAAAACGGGACCTAAACCGATATTCTTCTGTCAACTCCAACCTGAGACATCTTCCATGGCAACTTGGGCGCACTTGGGCTAGAGCATTGGTCCACTCTCCACCAGTGTATAAAATATTTAAAGTAAGTTAAATTATTTAACTCAAAATTAATTGACAATAAATGAAAAAATCGTCCAAACTTATATACTAATTTTGGAGAAGATAATTAACCGATGTGAGACAAACTCTAACAAAATACCATAAAAATACTGAAACACACACTACAAAAAAAACGGGATTAAGCGGTGTTTATAACTATCACATAGAGTAAGGGTGGATTTGGCTTTAAGAGAGTAAGGGTGGATTTGGTTTAAAAGTCAAATAGTGACTTTTTTTTGGTCATTAATCAAAAAAAAAATTCTCATTTTGCTTCAAATTTTTGTGATTTATTGATTCGTCTTGATTAGAGGAATCGAAAAAGTATAAATTTTTGATTGAAACTCAAAATTTTTTTAAAAAGACAAAAATAAGTAAAAAAAAAAAATTGTATTTTTGACTTATTTTTGTCTTTATTTAAAAAATTATGAGTTTTAATAAAAAAAATTTACTTTTTCGATTCCTCTCGTTGAGACGAATCAATAAGCTACAAAAGTTTGACACAAAATAAACAAATGCAAAAAAAATTTACTTAACTTTTCAACCAAATCGGCTTGGGAAAGTGCCGGATAATTTTTTCATTAATAGATTGTCCCAGAAACAGGAATAAATACTTATTTTTTGAGAAGGTAATTTCAAGTTCAAAAATTATGTGTTTACGCAAATAATTTTCGTAGCAATATGAATTTTATTTGATAGATTTCATTGAGATCTTTTAAACGGTGCAAAAAAAAATTAAAAAAATATTTTTTATTTATATTATTTTTAAATTTGAAAATAGTATGAAATAAACTGCTTATTTTGTAAGAAAATTTCTGTAACGGGGCCGGTCTAATTGAAGACACGCGTACGCAAACTCCCGCAACTTCAGAATCTCAACCCCACTCCTCTTTCTCTCCCGTCAACTTCAGAACCTCAAGCCTCACCCATCTCTCCCCGATAATGAAATCTGAACCTCAACCCCTTCTCGATCGATAATGAAGACCGAGAATCGCAGATTTTGAATCGGATAGTTCGGTTTTTGTTTTTGTTTTTTTGAAAATCGAACAAGTTCAGAACCTCAACCGAACAATTTCAGTTTGAGTGGCAGCCCAAAATCTTCAATCGCTCAGGTACTCTCCTCCCCCTCCTCGTTTCATCAGTTCCTGCAAAATTTGAGGCTTATTTTTCAGTTTCTTACCAGTGTAGTTACATGATGTTTGAGATTCATAAAGTTTCTTTTCTGCAAATATTTATGTATAAATGCATGGTGAAATCGCTGTGGTCTCTCACTGAATCGTAGAATTCGTGTGTTTTTTTCCCCAAAATCGAACCTGAATCTCACGTTTTGAAAGCTAATTTCGCTGGTATGTATAGTTGAAATATTTGATTTGCTCAAAGTATGAGATTGTATGTATTTTATGTACTGGCGGCTATTTTTTACTTGTGTGATTTGCTCAATGTTTGACTTGTTTGTTTATTTTTGTGTGATTTGAAGTCAAGTTATTTCATAGCTTGGTTTTTCTTGTGCAAAAAAAGAAAGAAAAGAAAACAGTTGACAAACGCTAATGGATAAAGGGTGGATAAGTCTTCCAAGGTTGCATCCAGCATACATTCAAGGAGTGAAGGATTTTGGAAAGTATATACATGTGGAATCAGTACTAAGTCGTATGAAATCATGTGTCCATGTAAGAAGTGCAGGAATGTCAAATTAGTAAAAAAGGAGGTACTTGGTGAACATCTAGGGACTTGTACGAGGTGTATGGCGAACATTAGGGACTTGTATGAGGTCTTTTGGGGTAACTATTCCTTGATGTTTATGGAGTAAGATCAGTATCTGCGAAGAGCTTGAAGATCTGATTGTGGCTTTGGCTTGCTCTGTTTTTCTCAAAGATCAGTTAGGAGAATTTGTTTTGGTCACATAGTATGGGTTTTGATAAGTGGACCTACTGCTCAATCTAATTGTCATTTCCCATCTTAACCATGCCTAAACATGGTGAGTGGTGTCTGTTGCTATATAAAAGCATCATTTTTTTTATTAGCATATAAAAGCTTCATTTATTCTAACCTCTAATGAGTTAGTGCTAACATTGTTACCATTTGGGAAGAAAAACGGAAAACACATCATTTTAGGTCAAGGTCGGTTTTTTTTTTTTTTTAAAGTTCTTAAGAACTTGAAGCTTCTTTTAGAATTGGAATTGATGGTTACATGTAATGGAGTCCTAATTTCAAAAATTAGTGGGTTTTTAGAGTTGGGATTGCTGGGTCAAATGCTGGGTTTAATTCTGTGGGCTTTGGAAAATTTGGCTCCGGTGTTTGTTGATAAAATGTTGGCAAACAATGTTAGCATGATGTCATCGTAACAGGGGATGGACTGGCTAACGGTTCAACCTTTAAATGGCGTTTTTAAAAGCGCCTGCAAAAACTCTATCCTTACGTTTTTTAAGCGCAGGGAACATAAGGCGACGGCAGCATTGCCAACGCGTGGTAAAAAACGCTGTTGAACTTATGGTGGCGTTTAACAGGCCTTTACGCCGTCGTGGATTGGATTACATGTAGCTAGGGGTGCAAACGAGCCAAGCTGAGATTCGTCGTGTTCTAGCTCGGCTCGTTTACTAAACGAGCCTAAATTCGAGCTCGGGCATGGCTCGTCTTTCTTTAAACGAGCCGATCCCTTAACGAGCTAAGCTTGGATAATTCAGTTAATGAGCCTATTTAAATGAGTCGAGCCTACACAAACGAGCTGAGCTTTTGAGTTTCGATCTCCGCTCATTTTAGTAAACGAGCCTAAACTTGCCAATGTAAGGTGAGTAATCCCAATGGATTGTATATCTCATGTTTTATGTGACTAGTTTTCCACTCTATCAATAATTGCATTCGAAAACCGGAAATGAGAGTGTGATGCCTTGGGTTATGAATTCGAATCCATCTCTAATCCAGCCAATCAAACAGGCATGTGTTTACAGGCCTTTTTATCTGCCAAGAGTTTCGTTACAATGGGTGCATGCCTGATTCTCAAAGCGTGTGAACATACAACAGAGACTGAATTTAAGCATATAATTTATAGAACTTTAAGTTCCCAATCCCAAATATGTGGTTTTAGTTGTTCAACTACTGTTAATCGTCAAAATTTTGTCAAATTATCGTCTTGTTCAATTGTTATGTGGCTGACTATATATTTATTGAATTTTCTCGTTTATTAAATACCGTTTGAATGTGCAGATATCCCAATTTGAAACCTTCTGGTCGGCTTTTCAAGATTGTTATATTCCAAGCTAGGTCCTCTCAATATTTGTTTCCTCGGTGATGAAGATGTATGTAATTTCCCCTCTTAGAATGATCAACTCCAGAATCTGTTCATAATAGTTCTACTGATGAAGTTCTCTTGTCCAAATGAGTTGACCACCGCATTGCTGGTACTTGGTAGTTATTTTTTCGCCTATGATTTTGTTAAGTGGTTTTGATTCTTTTGATCGATGTCATGCAGAAAGAAAGCCAATGCTAGTCCACTTACCAATTTCGAAGTGCTCGATTTTCTACGATCTAGAGGTGCTGCAAAGGATCCCACTCGGGTTATTGTTTCTGTAGCACCATCAGAAGTCAAAGTGTGTAAACTGACCTCCCCAAAAAGTTTCCTCTTATGCTTTTTGTCGGCATATAGTACTGAGGATCATTACAAACTGATTTCATGGTATTGTAGGTTTTCGAGTATTTGGAGCAGAGTGTTGCTTGCAATCAGACGAGAGAAAGTGTTGCAGAATTTTTGAAAAAATCAGAGAAGTACAAGCTAGTAAAAGCTGAAATTCTCAACATCATCAACATTAGGCCTTCTTCTGTGGTGGATATCGACCCGGTAGTTCTTCTAGAATGCTCTTAAAATTTTCTTTAAGTACACCTAAGCCTGATCAAAATCATTTTTGCCTCTGAAAAAATTCGATGGTTTTCACACTTTTGATGCTTATATATTACTTTATTGTCCAGATTCTTCGCGAGTTGGATATTTTGTTAGACACCCACCTCATAATTGCTCTCACATGTCACTGGGTCCATGGCTAATTCCTGGAGGCTAAGTGTTGTATATGATTGGGGCCATGGGCAGAAGATGCATTCACTGCTCTGCATTTTCCATAATTATGCAAGGCGAAATTGCTCTTGAATGGGATAGTTAGATATTATTGGTGCCCAGTGCCCACACTACTGCATAATTTCTCTTCAATGTAGACCAATATTTTGGAAGCGTTTTCCCTGATGAATCAGATTTCTAACCCTGCTAGAAAAGATTAAGGAAACTGTGTTCTTGGTCCTGTTCATTGGTATTTTTTGGGTGCGGTCCTCTTTAGTAATTTATAAATAACTTCCCTTGCTTGGAGAACTGGGTTATGGCATTTCCTCAAATGATATGAATCTGCATTTTCCAATTTCCGTATTTTGCACCATAAGATGTTCTTGTGTAAATTTTTTTTTTGGTGAAGGTCCTGGAGTTGACTCCCATTAGGCTCTAGTCGTGTGCATATTGCACACAATGTGAATCCTGCCTTCTTCTTGGTGAAGCTTATAAGTTCTCCAAGGGAGTCGGGTGAAAACAGATTTCATGCGGGATGTTTTTCCTTTCGAGTTCAATTGACCACAGTTCTTGTCAAATCAGATTTTAGATTTGTTTCTCTGTATTCTCAAATTGGTCTTAAATTGGATGGTTTTAGACAGGATTCTTATCCAGTTTTCTACGTTTCGGCATTATAAGCCTTTATGTTTTATTTTATTCTTTGCTAATGAACAAGATGAGTATAGTTGTTGTCCCTAATCAAGAATTGGTCGTGATCAGTTGTGCCACTGAATTTAGGCCACTGTTAGTTGATGGGGTCATTGCTTCTGTGAATTGGCTGGAAATCATGTTGATGATTGACCGGAGGGCTAGTCTAAAAGATTATTTGTTCAATATTCATTTGTTTCTCTTTTGTTTCACAGCTTATAGACGACTGTGAGGGGCGGTTGGGGGAAAGTATTGAAGAATTGGTAGAGTTGGTTGCAGAGGTTTTTCCCGCCCCAGCACAACTGCAGGTCAATGAGGGAGCCAACGAGGACGGAGAAGAAATTCCAGATGGGAAACAAGTGGACACAAGTTGACTTCTCGTTTGCTTGGTTGATGGTTGAACTAGAAGCAGAGATTACGAAGACTTAAAAGTGAGAGGGCTGAGGTTTGCAGAACCTCGAGATAGAAAACTGTTCATCCAAATCTATGCTTATAACCGTATGAGTTTTGAGGAGTTTCTAGGTTAATCAACGTGTATCCTTTCTTTTACTGCATTGCACGTGTTTTTGGCCCTCCTCTGTATTAGGGGTTTTGCCCAAGTGACCCAAATTACCCATGTATTCATTCAAACACACCTACACAGGTTGGAGGGTGGTTCATTTTCTTCTTGTAGAAATTCAGGGAATGTTTCCTATAATCTTAAAGGCTGTCTCCTATAGTTCTTCTGGATGCTTAGATGATGGAACCTACTTCCCATAGGTATATGAACTTGGAGATTTTTGTTTTAAGGTGAATCAGGGGATAAGTCCTTCCTGTGCATTTGGTTGTATTATTATGAGGGATCTTATTTGACAAGATAATCATGCTCGCTCACAATATTTTGTGGTTTGTTTCGTATGATCTATATAGTATTTGTGATTGGTTTTCATGGCATCTGGATATGGCGGCTTATGGTATTCCTGGTATGACAAATGCAAATCTATTGTCCACCATGTTTAATAAAATCAACTGCCTTTATTGAATGTACAAAGCTTATAATTGGATCAACTGCAAATTTATGTGGGTGGGCACAAGAAGAATTGTTGTTAAGTTAATCTATTTAATTATTGACCAAATCAGACCCCAAATTTCTTCATGTGCCACATGAAGAAATTAGGGGTTCGGTCGGGTTAGTTTGTCAAATCCTTTCAACTTCATCCGCTCAAAGAACAAAATTGACTGCTCAAAATCCTTCCCACCACAGGATAACCACTTATACTCGAGAGTTGTCTCTCTCAGTAGGCATCCAACGAAACACCTGATGGACATTACATATTCCCTTCCCCTCATTCACGATGCAAATCAATCACAACCGGGAGCAGATTCCCCACCGGCAGGGGGTCAGGAGACGGCCATCTTGAGGCACATCACGACCTGAAGGCAACAATTCACAGGATCATCCACAGCTACATTTGGTTACATAACCCAGTTTATATGTCAGAAAAGTGTTTTTCCCTCCCATAGAAACATAACAACAGTTGAGAAGAATTGCTTATTATTGCAATAAAAATAAATACCCAATAGCCTCCTTTGCAAAAGTTGCTAACTGCCCAAACAACTGAGTTAAAACTTGAAGTAAAATCAAAGAGAAACACAAATCAATCTGATATTATCCAGATTCTCCTTCAATACCAGCATGAATGATAGTAGTCTCAACATTCATTGTCACAGTAATCCAGATTTTATTTTGCAATCAAGCCACACAACACAGTACATCTCTTTCCTTTCTTATTTTCAAACAGCTACTTAATATTTCACATTTTATTTTGCAATCAAGCCACACAACACACAGTACATCTCTTTCCTTTCTTATTTTCAAACAGCAACTTAATATTTCACAACAATAAACTTTAGCCATACAAGGCTACAAGCTTAAATCTTAGAAGCTGCTGGTTTGTCCAAAAACCACGTCAGCTCTCCTTTGGGTGAAACCATCTGAACAGGCAAAAGATCAGAAGGGTCGTGATTTCCCAAAGCTATATGCACGGCTTTGGCTAAATCAGCTCCAGTCACGACGAGGGCAATATATGCAGACGAGTTGATAACCGGAAAAGTGAAAGTAATCCTCTCTGGAGGCATTTTTGGTGAGTCCTTAATGTAGGTAACCCAACGCTTTTGCTCCTTAAGAAGAGGGTGCTTGGGGAAGAGAGAAGCTACATGTCCGTCTGGACCCATACCAAGTAACATGAGATCAAACTTTGGGAAACTGCTAGCCTGTGATAATTCTAGGACCTTTTTCTCAACCAAGCTTTTAAGACAAGCCTCATAATCGTCAGCAGCATCCTCTGGTGCAGGCAATGTATCATTGATAGCATACACGTTGTTGGGGGGAATCGCAACCTGTTAAAATAAAAGGCTAATGAAATCTGCTTGGTAGAACAGTTGGATAATTAAGTATTAATTAGAAATGGCAACAAAAGAAAAGTATGGACTCTCTCAGGTCAGGTGAGGCTTCAGGAATTCCACTTAGCGACGACATAACAAACATCAATGGTACTACTAGTCACTTATTCTAATAATATTTAACACTAACAATTTGGCTCTGCTTCCAATAAACCTATAAACTTAAAATGAACTTTTGAAACATAAGCAAATCGCAAATTTGTAACGTCTTCATACTTTGTTATGGAAAAATGCATTCAGAAAGATGGGGTCAATGATATGAAGCAGAGCGAAAAATGAGATATTTTTATAAATTTTTGTCTTGTATACACATGCGTTTCAAACTTTTAGTGTAAGATTATCAGGGTTCTAGTGTACCTTTTTTGAGAAAAAGAGAGATTAAAGAAGGAACCAGTTTCTCTTCTATCGGACTACAAAGAAGCCTATGCAATTGTATCTCGGTCGTTTATTTTGCAAATCAATGATCCAGATTAAACAGACCCTTCCCGGTAAGATGCTATTCTCTTCCCGGGAATATTCTTTCAACAAATCTTAGCCATTAAAACCGCTTTTGGACAGCCAAGGTTACATGGATAGCTCTCTACAGTCCAACCCTAGACTACAGAGAAGCCTGATTAACGAAAGGAATATGGTGTAGCTAGAGTGGAGTGGTTTTTTTTTTTTTTCCAGTTCTAAAAAGTTTGGTTCCGGAGTTTCCTTGTTCTGCTAGATGGTTCGTTCAAACAATCAGGGGATCACTTGCACCCTCTGACTACAAGGTGCAGCTGCCCTACCTCATGCACAAAGAAATAATAGTGGATGATCATGGTCAACTCAATAGTTCCAGATGAACTACAAATCAAAGAACTGGATACAAAGTAAAATGTTGATTCCAAAAGATGATGCTTGAAATTACTTAAAAGCTAAATGTAGCCCCATTGGAAGGATTGAGCAAGTTTAAGGGCACAAGCTTTGCTTCCAATTTATTATGCCCTTTCCTATTGCTTTGAAGGCTTCCTTTGCCACAATTTATTTATGCATGTGGGTAGCTATGGTCTCTTAAAATGGCTACGGTGCCCAAGATGAAGCATCACTTGTAAAAAACCAAACAATTTTATAAAAGAACTAAGAAAGAGGACGTTTACGAATAATACCTTGGATAAGAACCCATCATATGCGAGTTTATAGTTGCTTAGAGGATCAGTTTTGGGTACTACTCTCTCATCCAACCAAAACACGTGCCATTTTGACCAATCAATTGTATCAAGATACGGAGGTTTGGCCAATTTCCTGGAATATCACCATCAAACATAACCATAAACTGTACTTATACTTTCACCATAATCTATACCTTATGCCTTTTGGTCTTTTGTTTCAACGTAAAATATTCTCCAGTGAAAATAATTTTTCCTAACTTATGTTTTACCGAAAAAGGGTGTATTTTCCTTTCATTTGTACAGTGTATGGTTGATCCTTTGAATTATTTCCAAGGAAATTTTCCATATTTGAATTTCATCCCCAATTCGAAAAATATCATAAAAAAGATAATTTAGATCCGATTGACCAGATTAGTAAACCTTGTACAGTTGTACATTACAAACAATAGCCTACAAATCAAAAAAAAGAAAAGAAAGAAACAATAGCCAACAAAAACCCAGAGTTTTGAACTCATTCCACTTCGAAAAACTCAAAGCCCAATGTGAAAACGTTAAGAAATAACTTCTGTTTTTGCATTATATTGGCTGCTCAAAGTTGTAAAAAAAGACCCAGAAAAGGACCCTTAACATAAGAAACGGAAAGGGTTTAGCCCTAATAAAACTGGGTGGGGAGCTCGGTCCTTGTAATTGGCGCATTTTGTCAAACACGTAGCATACATCCGGAAACTTACGAAATAGATAACAAAGACGAGAAACCACCAAGAACCCACAAAAGCATACCATGAAAATTGAAGCAAAATAAGATCAAACTCAGAAAACAGAGAGAATAAAAGAATTAAAGTTGGTCACCTCATTGTATCGATGAGAGTACCTCCGGAGAGAACAACGGTGAAGACACCTTTCCCCTTTGTGTGTACGTCTGATAGACGAGCAACGTATTTTGCTAGAGCCACGGCCACATCTTCCTCAGCATCAAACACCTCAACTTTCGCATTCCCTTGCCCACCCGCCATGGATGATTTCCAGATTTTACGCAGCAAGATTGTTTTTTACGCAGGTAGATTGTTTTTTTCGCAGTAATTGATGCGGAAAGAGATGGTGATCAGCCGACAAGAGAAGTCTACCAGCTGAGCTGAGCTTGTTCTCCGATTTGTTTCTTTTTCTTTTTATTGTCGCTCGCATGGAATATTGGATACCCACATCAAAAACATCTGGCGGATATTTATTCGCGCATTTAAAATGGTGGGTCCCACTCCCTCATTTAAGTGGAGTAAGATTTTTTAATTGATGCTGTAGTAAATATCAGTACCGTATGAGAAATAATTTTGTCATTTTTTTTTAATATTTTTTTTAAAAAAAGGGAGTAACGTTAAAAAAAAAAGCGCGTTAAAAAAGAAGAAGTGGCAAAATTATTTCCCATACAATACTGACAGTACTGTTAGTATTTCCTAACGAAAATCCTATTGGTACCGATGGTACCGTAGGAAAAATGCACCGACGGCCGTCTCTGGCCACCGGACGATCGATCCGAGCCGTCCAAAAATTTTAAAAACAAAACCGAGTGGGCCTAAGCGAGAATCAATGGCATTCGAGGTGTGTAGGGTACTTGATCTGAGCACCCTTTTTTCGTATATATACACATATATACATATATAGACGAAAAATGGGTGCTCGGATCAAGTACCCTACACACCTCGGATGCCATTGATTCTCGTGTAAGCCCACTCGGTTTTGTTTTTTAAAATTTTTGGATGGCTCGAATCGGCCGTCCGGTGGCCGGAGACGGCCATCCGGTGGCCGTCGGTGCATTTTCTCTACAGTACCATCGGTACCAATAGCAGTACTCATTTCCTAATCAGCAGCATGCTGTATTTCCTAATATGAATCTTTTTTTAGAGGTATTAAGTAAGGTGCTCCCCCAAATAATGTTTTCAAAATTGCGTACTTCTTTCTGTCTCATTTTGTTTGTTTGTTACGTAAAGTCTTGTTATTTTTACTTAAAATATAAGTTGTTTTTGAGGAAAAAAAAAAACTCCGAACTTTTTCACATCGTTTACTTTTGAGATCTTTTGAATAGTGCGGAAAAATTTGAAAATTAATTTTCGAAAAGTAATTTATTTGAAGATTTCAAAATAACACAATCTTCTAAAATGAGACCGACGAAGTAGAATCTTAAAAATTAAAAAATATATTTAAAAGTGACACCCTTCCAAAAGCAACTAGCAAATTGAGACAATACAATAGGATCCGAGAGTTCTGTAGTGAGCAAGGTTTAGTGAGTAATCATAGCCGTCCAAAAGTATTTCCAACAGTTTGAATTTAAAATAAACTCTTTCTTGAAATAGAGCAACCAAAATGGAATAATCAAAACTAAAAGTTTGGTTTGCAAATTTAACGAGCTTTGAAATTATGTTTGAGTTTGGCTTGAAAAAAATGTGAACCGATCTCAAAACAGATTTTAATCGAGCTACTTCTCTTATATGGGGTGGGACACTGAGACTTCCACACACACATGCACCCAAAAAATGTTGTATCCCACAAAATTTCGTAGCTTGCCTACATGATTAGTTTGGAGGTCATGGCAGGTAAACTAACTGATGCAGAAGTGATCGCACTTGATTATATGGGCCGGTTTGAGCAAAATAGTCCAAGGACTTAAGTATCAGTGGAGGAGCGACCCATGATTGAGGCCCACTATTTGATCAATCATTTTAGAACCACAATTTCTAGAAGTCCTCCAAATCTTCACATATATGGGAAAAGATTTGATTTGATTTTCGAGTAGGAGAATATTTTATTTGAGTATCTTTTAATAGGAAACTTCTTTTGCAATGCCGCTTGTTTTGGCAAGAATTCTCTGGGAATTAATATTAGGAATAAGTCATATTTTTATTTTTGGTAATTAGATCTTTTTCTTGATTGGCAAGTATTGCCTTTTGGTTATTTGTTTCCTAATTAGCTTGATCTTAGTAGCCTATAAATAAGCATTGTAAGCCTTAGGGCAATTCGGTTGAGTTTGAATAATAAGAAAACAGAGAGCTTTCTCTATATTGTGAGTTTGTGGGTTTTGTTCTCATGTCTGTTCTTGTTTTCATACGCTTTCCTGCATCACTAACTAAGAGAAAAGGGAAAGTTTATAATACATACCCCTTAAAAGGGTGTACCATATGCACATATTTTGTGGTTCGTTCATAACATTTTAGAGTATTTCGTAACTTTTGTTTAAGAATTCATAACTTTTCAGTAGTACGATTCGTAACATTTTTATTATAATTCATAACATTTTGGTGCATCTCATAACCTTTATACTATTCGTAACTTTTTAGCAATACGATTCATAACATTTTCTCTATAATTCATAACATTTTGGGGGGTGCATATGATACACACCCAAATAAGGAGTGTGTATTGTAGTATTTTCCTTAAGAAAAACTAGATTTAAATAGTCTTTGTAAGGTCATCCATAGTGGTATAATTAAATACCAATTATTGTTAAAGTTAACAATATTGGTGCAAAAATTGGCTCACAATGGTTTAATCAAACTTAGCAACATCCTTAGAAATAATCAAATTTTGGGTTTTAGATAACAAAAACTAGCAACCTTTTTCAATAATCAAAATTTGTGAACTCCATACCACATAAGTTAACTGATTCCAAAATTTATATACACGAACGCGCATTTCAACTAATATTTTATTCTTCTCTTCTTCACCTGCTCTATATCTTCTTCACTTAAATCACAAACTGTTTCTCCTTCTTTTCTTCGAAAAGTGAAACTCATATTTCTCGATTATCTACAATTTAACACATCGTTGCCGGATTAAGGTATTTCACTATTCTTTCCTGTTTCTATTTTAGGCTACATTCTTATGAACTTAACTTAAACTTAACTTAAATCTGAAAACTGTCTTTATTTGAATTTTTTTTGTATTTGTTAATTTTGCACCAAACTTTTATGGGTTATTGATTCGTCTTGATGAGAGGAATCAGAAAAGTAATTTTTTTTTACTTTTATCCAAGTATTTTGAGACATAATCATTTTTTAGCAAAAAAAATGATTTTTTCGACTAAAAAGTGGTTATTCCTTTTTTGTTCTTCCTCCTATGGTTGAGTAATTGAAGAACCTTGAAAAAAAAAGAAGGGAAGAACCTTGCATTCTTTTCCAAATTCAAGAACACATCTGATTTTTTTTGAAAGATTAAGAGAGTGGTGAATTTGTGATATAGGCTATCGGAATAGAAAGAAAAAAAGAAGTTTCGATGTTGTTTTGATAGATAACACTAGGAAGAACACCATATGTTCGATATATTTTTGCCAAAAAAAAAAACGTAATGTTGGGAAGTGAATGATGGAAAACAAAGGGGATGGAGAGATTGTGGAAAATTGTAGTGGATCCCTTATTTTGGTTATGAACTAAAAGTGACCATTGTGAACCTCAACATTGTTAAGTTTAACAACCTCTTAAGTGAATAATCAAAAACTGATGTGTTGACTTTTGATTATCCATTTTTGATTATACCACTGTGGATAACTTAAGATGGTTTTAAAATTTATAGATCATACTCATGCCATACGCCTTTATGGACGAGCTAGTGATACCAAAAAAAAAAAAAAGTCATTTCTTTCCTATTTTGTAAACTGCATTTAACTGATTGGAAAATCATACTATGAAAATATTCTCTCAATTTAAAATCTTGATAGTTCAATCTCAACGAATCGTCATATATATTTTATCTTCGCTAACCCGTCTATTAAATATGTAGAGACTCAACAATAATCAATGTTTTTTTAAAAAAAAAAAAAAAATTTAGACCGAACACATCCTAGATTTACTACACATCTACCTAATAAAACACAAGGGTCTTTGGAAATATTCCTAAAGAATATTCTCTCTCAACGGTTCAGATTTCTCCCTGACACAAATTTTATCTACCCATACAAACAAATCCAACGGTCCAGATTTCTCTACCCTTCACATACAAACGAATGACATTTTAGTAAATACTTTACATTTTCTGGAATAAATGGTTGAGTACTGATTCTTTTAGTTTTGGTATTTAATTTTCCGGATTTCATAATGATCTAATTTTCCTATTGAGTACACAGATGGCCTTGAATGCTATCTATTAATCTACCTAATAAGACACAAGGGTCTTTGGGAATATTCCTAAAGAATATTCTCTCTTAACGGTTCAGATTTCTTCCTGACACAAAATTTTATTTACCCATACAAACAAATCTAACGGTCTAGATTTCTCTACCCTTCATATACAAACTAATGGCATTTTCGTAAATACTTTACATTTTCTGGAATAAATGATTGAGTACTGATTCTTTCAGTTTTGGTATTTAATTTTTCGGATTTGGTAATGATTTAATTTTCTTGTTGAGTACATAGATGGCCTTGAATGCTATCTATTAATCAATAGATAAAAAAAAAAAAAAAACTTGAGGGAGGATTTTAGTTGAATGCTATATTCTGGTTTTGGAAAGGTTTGATTGGGAGATTTGGTAATGGCAGATTTTTGGGGGCTTGATTTTTGGTAGTGATTTTGATTGCCGATTTTTTGTAATGAAAGCTTGATTAAGCAATATAGTCTTTGGCGTTTATTCTCATTTTCGGTTCTCTCTCTCTCTCCCTCTTCCTAAACGTTTTCTTTTTAGTTTTCTTTTCTGTCTCCCTGACCGCGCCTTCTCTCTGGTTGACTTTCCATAGGTATGGCTCTTAGTTCTTTGTTCTCTTTTTTTTTCCAGCCAGTTCTTTGTTCTCTCGCCGCGTTGTTTAGAAAATTAGTGCTGGGTTCTAATTAGGAGTTGGAGTTAATCGAAAAATTCTTCTAACAACCATATTGCACGGGTATAAGATTTATTTTTAAAGTTATCTTTGAAGCTTGGGTTTCTCAAACTCTTTAGCTTCAGTTAAAATGATAGATTTATTTTTTTCCTCTGAAAAAACACATTTTATGTACTGAACTTGCATGAAAAAACACATTTTCCATCACATGGGATGTAGATACTAAGCTTGCATCTAAAATTGGTTTTTGGTTGCATTTAATACTGATTTTTTTAAACTTTTATGCTCTTTTCTTCAAATATATTTCCATCAAAACATTGGTTATAGATTGTTGGTTCATATGGACTAATAGAATTGCTGAGTTATGCCAAGGTGTGTTCCACGAGAGGCTAGCTATACACGTACAGGATCTTGAAGCTGATTGAATAATTAGTGTAGACACCCTAATTTGAACTGTCTAGATTAGTTTACTTACGGTATTTGATTCCTCGATGATGAAATAGATCAAGAACACCCTGAGAATGTTAGTATGTTTGAGTTTTGAGCGGCTAAACCCCTTTAAAACCCTTTAATCCTGAACCAAAAAGCCTCAGTAAAACCCTACCTGCATACGCTGGTCCTACATTGGCGTACGCTGGTCCAACTATCATGTGTCAGTCATCGGTCAGCTTTGACCATTGACCGGGCTTGGACTCATGTACGTAGGTCCCTGACTAGCGTACGCCGGTCAAAGGTAATCCCATCATCTTTATACAGCCACGTTCACAAGACTTTTTGGCCACCCCTATACTCTGTATATTCGTCTGAGAAGCAATCTCGGACAGGGGGATGTTCCCCTCTCTCACAACCAACCCCCATCACCTTATCTTGTGCATTTAATGCATGAAGACTTCTTGGCCAAGGCTAACCAGCCTCTTTCAGCTAGTTACACCTTCCTCCCATCTCATATATAAACCCCTCACCTCTCCCCATAGAAAGGATTCAAGTTTCCTAAGTCAAAAGTTGCTAAGTTGGTTCTCCAAGTTACAATATCACTCATTTTTCTAGTTCAATCCTTCTCTTGCCAAGGATTTAACAAGCAATACAACTACACATCACTTCATATATATACCCATCCTTCCACATTCATCATCCAAGCCACTTCTCAAGCTCAAACATCCTTCCAAACTCAAAGACCAAAGGTATACCACCTTTGTGATAACTCTCTGTTCTGATCCCTTAGGGGGGCTGACAGGGCTAAGGCTGGTAATCAATACCAGTCCTGGCCCTAAAGTTGGCAAAGTTTCAAAACCGTGCATGGTTAAAACTGGCGCATGTCAGTCCCAAGTACGCGTACGCCAGTCATGGCTGTATATGCAGTACTGGCGTGGGGATCAGTGTCTAGCTATTTTCTGTTTTACATTCCATATATCTCACTGTGAGCATGCTAAGAATCAGTTTACTATTTTTTTTGTTAAAACTACTAATTTTACTTTTCAGTATTTATTTTCTGCTGCTATAGAATGCTTCTGGGATCTTTCTCAACATGTGTCAGAGTCCAAAACATGCAAAACTAAGCACTGGACAAGAGGCTAAAACCAGCGTACGGTAGTATTCTACCCGTGTACGCCTGTCAAGCCCAGTTTAGTGGCTGGCCCTTGCGTGGCAACTAGGCCTTGGCCTTTGTTTTTTGTCCCCACACTATTTATGAGGTGCTCTGTTCCTTTTTTTTTTGGTTATGGCTTTATAGCTCTTTAAAACTGTCTGTATTTGTATATTATCTGTAATATAGACTGTTTGGTTTGTCCTGAGTGTGCACTGATCATTTTCAGAGCCCAGAGGGTTGAAAACAAGAACTGTGGGCTTAGGCTTACTGACGTACGCTAGTTGTATAGTGGCATACGCACGTGGGATCAATATGCAGTGACTCGATCAGTGCATGCTGGTTTCTTCTTGCTCACGTCACTTTGGAACTGTCTTCGGTCTGTTTAAAATTCCCACAAGAGTCTGTTTTCATCCTATGTTAATTGTTTCAATAAAGCGAGCATGCCATTTTATCACATTCTGCCAATATGTTACATTTTTAATCTCTTTAAACTGTTCTCCCGCCTTAACTGGCTAAAAAATGATTAATGAGAGAAAAGCGCAATTGTTTTACAAATGCCCGAGTAGAGACCGATCTTTGAATTGGGTGAGAGGGGTGCCTTAAAATCCTTCTCCTCTCGTAATTTGGCTCTTGAACCTCAGATATCAAAGGTGACGACGGACCAGTCTACAAGCCTTTTTCAAATCAAACAACATAGCAGGCGTTTCAAGTTTGGTTCCTTGGGTGATTTACCGCAAAAATTTGAGTGGCGATTCTGAATCGAAGCGTTTCACCGTGCTTTCCAAAAAAAGGGCGCACCCGATTTTAAAACCAGATTTTAGGGGCGTGTGCCCACAATTGGCAACCAACCAACAAATGACCTCTCCGTCTTCCAAATCCCACCAACGTCGAGCCGCCGATGACTGCAACCTACCCACACGATGTGAGTTCATTTTCAATCCTTCTTCTTTTTTTTTCTTTTTTTCCTGTTGCCTGCCAATCCACAATCTCCCAATTCAAACCCAATTGCAACAGACACTAAGAACTCTGTGTCTTCTTCTATGTAGTCCACTCTAGATAGATTCATTCAGAAGGTGGGACCTAGCATTCGATTGGAGTACCGGATCGACTGGGAAATTGATCAGGATAGGGTCGAGGAAATAGATCTAGATAAGTTCAAAGGTAGTGGATGGGTGAGCTACGTTGAGATCAATGTGTAGGCTGCAAAAACATGGATTTAATTTTCCTCTTCTTTTTCTGTAGTGGTTTTAGTTTTTCAAGATTTTTGTTTATCTGTTTGAAAAGGGTTAATAGTTTTTTTGAGTTAAGTTGTTTATCTGAATGTGAGAAGAATGATATGCCTAAAAATCCTAGAAAACATGGGCTTTAGACCATTTAGTTTAGTGAAAACAAAGAACTCACCACCTATTTGACGCAACATCGACGATGTTACTTGAATAGGATGTTGAACACTATCAAATTTGGATGCGCTTTGACATGGATCTGGACATGAGGTAGAGAACAAGCTATATACTGATCATACTATGGATGATATGTTTGTTGTGGGATGTTGTTTTTGGAACAATTTGTATTTGAGTTTAAGTTTGTATAGCTTTTTTGGAACAACAAACTACTATATGTTTGTTGTGCACTTGGTCATGGATCTTGATAAGTCATTTTAGTTGTGTTAAAAAACGTGTTGCGCCGTGCCTTTATTGGTTTGCACATTCCAAAACATTTTTGTGCTTAATTTCAAATTTGGAAACCCACTGCGCCATTTCATCTCTCTCTCTCTCTCTCTCTCATACCAATGACATTGCTCCCCCCGCCAAGAATTGGACTTTCGTCCCCGTTGACTTCCAACACCCTCCCCCTCCTCCGTAGCCTATCGGGGCTTCGCCTCACCACCATGCCGCCTCCAACTTGAATACATTGAGGTATGATTTTTCAATTTTGTCACTAATTATTGTTATGGAAGTGTTTTGTTTCAGAATTTGAATTTTGAAAAAAGAAAAAGGCACATACATATATTCGGCAATTCAAATCTAGAGAAAAAAGTTCTTCTCAACGTTTATTCCATTTAGAAAAGAGCTTCCCTATCTAGCATCGAGCTATAGATTGGGGGTGGGTTTGATTTGGTTCGTTTTCAACTAATATCTGGCATCGAGCTGAAGAAGGGGAATGATCTTAGGTGTGTTTTTGTATGATTTGGGATGATTGTGGAGTATAACCCTACTGGTAAAATATTAGGGCAGTACGAAATAGGGCATTATTTGTTAATTACACACTAATGAATCGATTTAGTATTTAAGCCACTAGCTAGCAAGTGCCGTAGGCACGGGCAAGTACTAGTGCATCAATAAAACGACACTTCAATATCAGCCCATCAATATGTCCCATATACGACATTAACACTGTTTCTTGTCCATTTCAACTTTTGATTACAGCATCTTCCCACTCTTAAAAAGAAGGGCTCCATTATTGAGAATCAACTTTTGATTATGTGATTTAAAGTTTTCCTACCCTAAAAAAGAAGGCTCCATTATTGAAGTTTTAAACTATAGTATTTTCTCTCTCTTACTTTCTCCCTTATTCCTATTAGTGGAAATGCATCTTCTTTTTTTGAAAAGAAGGCCCAATATTAACTGAAGTGAAACTTTGATGCCACATAGGGCTGGTAAAATAAAAAGATATACGACATCTACAAATTAAGAGATTTGACAACAAAAGATTGATGAGAGCCACAACCATCAATATCTAGATGCCAGCTTCAATTATAAATTTATTTTACAGTGTGAAATCTCTATTATAAAACAGAAGGATGTGGGGATAAATTGTTGCAACGGCTCAGATTTGTTTGATCCAAGAGTTGAGATGCATTTTTTCACATTTTATGAAAGTATCCATATTTGCCCATCATATAACATAAATGCCATCTGTTGTCTAAGAGGAAAAAAGCAATTCTCCTTGCTTCCTTCCTTTCTACGAGACCTTTCCTCCCCTACGGGTTGGTTGTCTTCGGGGAAGGGGTTCCCTTAGTGGACTGCCGATCACTGGGACTATCCATTCCTCCTTGACAGTCAAATCCCTCGGGGGAAATCGAATTGGGAGGGGTATTTTCTGTTGCCCACCATTTGTTTGTTAAAATGCTTTCTTATATTTCGTATACACTTCCTCCATAATCTGGAGAGGTATTTTCTGTTGCCCACCATGTATTTGTTAAATGCTCTCTTCTGTTTTGTAGAGCTATAGAGACTTTGTGGGGGTTTTTTTTTCCCTTTTTGAACGGCATTTTGCATAATTTCATGCTGCTAATTTCTCCACTACATTCTTTGCCGTTAAAAAAAGGGGGGTTAATTTGTAGCTACCTAAAAATTGAAATAATGTTTTAAGCCACTATCAAGATTTAAAAAGTATTTCAATTCCAAAATTGAAATAATGTTTTGAGCCATTATCAAAATTCAAAGGGTATTTCAATTCCAATTGGGGTGAGGAGTGCCGTAAACATTGCCTAGTTGGATAGTACCGTAGGCACATGCAAACACTAGTTCATAATAAAAGACTATGAAAACTTATTTTCCTTTCCATTTACATACCCTCAAAAAGAAGGCTCCATTATTGAAGTTTTAAACTATAGCATTTTGTCCCTCTTACTTTCTCTTTTATTCCTATTAGTGGAAATGCATCTTTTTTTTTTGAAAAGAAGGCCCAATATTAACTGAAGTGAAACTTTGATGCCACATAGGGCTGGTAAAATAAAAAGATATACGACATCTACAAATTAAGAGATTTGACAGCAAAAGATTGATGAGAGCCACAACCATCAATATCTAGACGCCAGCTTCAATTATAAATTTATTTTACAGTGTGAAATCTCTATTATAAAACAGAAGGATGTGGGGATAAATTGTTGCAACGGCTCAGATTTGTTTGATCCAAGAGTTGAGATGCATTTTTTCACATTTTATGAAAGTATCCATATTTGCCCATCATATAACATAAACAGAAAAGCTATGTGCACAGCAGCTGTGCACAGATGCCATTTTCTCCCGGCTCGGGTCGCACAAAGATGATCGGAGCCGCTCATTTTGTTCTAAATATGTCGTTTAAGGTCTTTGTAAAAAATGAGCTTCGTTCGATATCGTTAGAGGCGTTAACAAAACACCCAAAATCACTACAGAATACATAAATTCTGTAGTGATTTTGGGTGTTTTGTTAACGCCTCTAACGATATCGAACGAAACTCATTTTTTACAGAGACCTTAAACGACATATTTAGAACAACATGAGCGGCTCCGATCATCTTTGTGCGACCCGAGCCGGGAGAAAATGGCATCTGTGCACAGCTGCTGTGTATAAGCTGCTGTGCACATAGCACTGCTCTAACATAAATGCCATCTGTTGTCTAAGAGGAAAAAAACAATTCTCCTTGCTTCCTTCCTTTCTACGAGACATTTCCTCCCCTATGGGTTGGTTGTCTTCGGGGAAGGGGTTTCCCTAGTGGACTGCCGATCACTGGGACCATCCACTCCTCCTTGACAGTCACTTCCGTCGGGGGAAATCAAATTGGGAGGTGTATTTTCTGTTGCCCACCATTTGTTTGTTAAAATGCTCTCTTCTATTTCGTATACACTTCCTCCATAATCTGGAGAGGTATTTTCTGTTACCCACCATGTATTTGTTAAATGCTCTCTTCTGTTTTGTAGAGCTATAGAGACTTTGTGGGGTTTTTTTTTCCCTTTTTGAACGGCGTTCTGCATAATTTCGTGAGCTGCTAATTTCTCCACTACATTCTTTGCCGTTAAAAAAAGGGGGGGGGGGGGGGGGGGGGGGGTTAATTTGTAGCTACCTAAAAATTCAAATAATGTTTTAAGCCACTATCAAGATTTAAAAGGTATTTCAATTCCAAAATTGAAATAATGTTTTGAGCCATTATCAAAATTCAAAGGGTATTTCAATTCCAATTGGGATGAGTAGTACCGTAAACATGGGCTGGGGTGGATAGTACCGCAGACACGTGCAAACACTAGTTCATAATAAAAGACTATGAAAACTTATTTTCCTTTCCATTTACATACGTTAATCATTTGCCTAGCTAAGTTTCCCCAAAAAAGTCATCTGGCCTTTTATTTTGTCTTTATTAAAAAATACGCATTTGTTAGTTTTGCGTCAATTTTTTTGAATTTTTAATTCGTTTTGACGAGAGTAATTAAAAAATTTAAAATTTATGGCCGAAACCCAATTTTTTTAAAACAAATTCAAGAAAAAAGGTCCAAAAAGCCACCTCACAGAATACTGAGGTTTTTCCCCTCTAATTACGCAATCTTCATGCAAACAAGAGTCCACCTGAGATCTATTTTGTTTTTCATTTTTATTTATTAAACTGAGATTTATTTCCATCGAAATATATGATATTACTATCAGCCCTCAATCTTGGCAGCAGTTGACTTGTCCAAAAACCACCTCATCTCCCCTCCCGGTTTCACCATCTCAACCGGCAAACAACCCTCCCCCTCACCACCACCACCGCCACAGCCACCATCGTTCACCGCCTTCCCCACCTTCTCAGCCAGCATCGCCTGAACCCACTCCGGCAAGTCGCTGGCGGTTATCACGAAAGCGAAATTCGCGGCGGAGTTGATCACCGGAAGTGTGAAGGTGACCCTGTCCTTGGGCGGGAATGGCGAGTCCTCGACGGCGGCGACCCACCGCTGCTTTTCCTTGAGGAGAGGGTGGCCTGGGAATAGGGACGCCACGTGGCCGTCGCGGCCCATGCCGAGTAACATGAGGTCGAATCTTGGGGACCCACTGGAACTGGAGAAGTCTATGGTTTTGTTGTCGACTAGGGTTTTGATGAGGGTTTGGTAGGCTTCTGCTGCGGCGGCCGCCGGTAGTGTGACGTTGACGGCGTGGATGTTAGTAGGGGGAATGGGTACCTGTTCAAAACTAAAGCTCAGTACAGTGGCGGCTCCAGAAATTCTTCTAAGGGTGTTCAGAAATTACACTATACTATCTTGAGAAATCACAACTATATATAAACAAAAAGTTATACATAATCAATCTCCTTCTTACAAGGGAGTCCTTACTTAGCTTAACTAAGGACTTCATATTTCCCGATTGAATTTCGATGATCCGAACCGCTCAATGAGTTCAGAACGTAATTTTAAAAATACTCATGGGAAATCGGCAAAAAAAATGACCGAAAAAGGCTCCATTCGAGCAGTTTTTTTTAACCGTTCAATAAAAAACTTCTTGGATGAAGCTCTTCTCAGTCTTTTTTATTGTTGATTTTACGCGAGGATCCTTAAAATCACATTGAGCGGCTCAGGTCATCGAAATCCGATCGGAAAAGGGGACGTTTGCACTTTGCTGAGTGCGGACGCGCTTAGGTGAAGCTATACATAATATCTAAAATGCGACCCAAAAATAGCAAAGTATATAAGCTACTACAATTGTGCTCGACGAGTTTTCATATTTTGAAACTGTTGCATGATATCTTCGTTATCAACAGTATCAAATACATCACTCTCTATATAAGTAATTAAGCAATCATTCATTCATTAATCTCCAATTCGATTGCGCAGATTGCTTTCAATTTAATTAAGTGGATTAATTTGTGGGCTATTTTTGGTGTGGGTACGTGTTCATTAACATTTGGATTGAGTGTTCAAAGTAAGTCTAGTCCAAAATTTTTACATGTATTCTAAAGGGAATTTTTTTTTTTGGGTGGTCAGTTGACCATGGAATGACACACATGGAGCCGCCTCTGGCTCAGTAAGAAATGGATTCGTGTTGTGCTATGCTGCGCTGCGAGTTCATGGGATCCGCATCCTCTCCGGTCCAACATTTGGAGTGGACGAGACAATCCGTACATAGCTCCATCCATTTGTTGTAGTGAATGATTCAGATTTGTTCAAAAATTCTTCTATTATACCAATGGACGGTCGTGATGTGAACCGGAGAGGAGCTAAACCCGAGTTCAAAATAAGTGTCAGTTTGCTAGATCAAAAATTTGATCCAAATTGTTCAAGTCATGTTGAAAGCTGGACAAGTAAAAACCACCCTAAACCTAAAGAAAATCTAACTTCATCGATCACAGTTGATAATTCATTTGTCATAGTATATTGTTCTCAAAGAAATAAATGAGTAAACGACCACTATGATTCTTAAGTGTTATTTCATCATGTAGTAGTTTTCGATATCCGATGAATTAAATTTTGAAGCTTTACAACGCGAAGGATTTCGATTGAATTTTCGGACTCCGAATGAACACTGGTTTGGATCCTTTGGGCCGTACGAAGACAAAGTTACATGCACAAATTCTGAATTGCGATGTATTGGAAACTAAACGATATGTGTGTGCTCCTTATCATTTTATAATGCTCGCGTACGTATAACAGTTTCAGCACAGATGCATTCGTTGGAATGCAAATCACAGCTTTTCAAGAGTATTTTTAACGATCTTGATTTAAAATAATTTTTTCGCGTGAATAGTTTATTTTTAAATTTGGACCGTTGATAGCTCGTTTGGACGGTTGTGACGTGCAATACAGAGTGCCAGCAGGATCCCTGAGTCCGCATTTGTTTGGAGTATAATATTACTCCTTCCGTCTCTTTTTAAGTGTCTTGTTTCGTCACTCCAACTTATTAAGAAAACATCATCATTACACCTTTCACGTCAACTTTTAGCTCCACTTTCTCTACTTACCCTCTATGGAGACATTATCATTGTACATTTACTCACTAACTTTTCAAAATGGAATATACTTTTAGGAGTAGAATAGAAAATATACAAATTTTTACCCACAAACTTTACAAAATGGACATTTTTTAAGGGATCATCCAAAATGAAATACTGGACTTTAAAAAAAGGACGGAGGAAGTATTAATTATTCAAATAAAAGAACAATAATTCTAGTGACACACCCACACTCACATGAGTAGTGGGCTCCATACACATACTAGAGTGTGTAGTATGTGTGGGACCCACTACTCATGTGAGTGGTGGGTATGTGTTTGAGTATGAATTTGGATGTGGTACTAGCATCATTAATAAAAGAATGCCCACTTAGATTAAAATGTCAATGTCTAACGGTGAAACTTGCTTCAATGGAGAAACTTTCAGGGCCCACTAGGTCTTGAATAGCTGCACCATTGATGTGAAATCATCATTTTGGTGTTTAAACTTTCTAACTGAGTAATGCCACGGTCACAAACAGAAGCGCAGGGGTCCGGACAATGTGTTTTGATTTGTCTATCTTTATTTCTTTAAGACCAAAATTTACTAAAATAAAAAAAACGTATATCAAACAATTGTCTTATTTACCTTGGAGAGAAAACCATCGTAGGCGAGTTTATAATTGCTATCTTTATCAGTCAGTGGAACCATTCTCTCGTCCACCCAAAACACTTGCCATTTCCACCAATCTACCGACTTACTGTACGGCTCTTCAACCAACTTCCTGAAATACACATTTTATTACTACAACGTCCGTTACTATCCCTTCATTCTTGGTAACGGAAAAGTATTGGAAAATAAGGGATCGGATAGGATCCTCTCCCGTCCTCTTTTTTTTTTTTTTTTCAATCGATAGAAGAAATTATTTCATCATATATGGAGTACAGTGTACAAATTCGGAACACTATAGTAATTGTGAGAGTTTACGAGACAACCTAACTCAACAAATCAACGAATACAAGAAATAAGCCTATTATAGATTAGAAACAAAGAAAGAAATGAAAAACCACTCTAAGAGAAAAGCACCCACATGCAAGTAGAGATATTCGAACTCGTGACCTCCTAATAAGATGCAAGAGTATTGGTCAACCGATAGTCTCAATTGATTCTCTCTGGCCCTTAATTTAGGCAAGAGAAAACAGTCTAAATCTGAACCTTACATTGAGAGGACCATAAATTGAGAAAAACCAAATTAAGATTTGCCCGGATTTGAACTATTTCCTTCCATCCAAATTAAGGACCGAAGAAAATCCCGATCAAAAAAAAATTTAATAAAAAAAAAGGAGAGAAAATCCAATTCTGGAAAAGAAACCAAGGGATCTTAATTCTCGATCCAGTCCCATAAATGGTGGATTTCGATTACTACAATTTCGGAAGATATGCAGTAAATGTGGAACAAGAACGCGCTTAGCAAATCCATATAATTCATTAATTCAGAATAAAAGTAGTCTGAAATCGATCGAAATTTCTTCGATATGTTTCTTGAAATACAATTAAAGTTGGTATTCTAAAATTTGAGCGATTTCCATCATCAAAGTGAACTCGGGAGGAGCCCATCTCAGCCCTCACCAGGGCCAATTTACCCATCGATGTATTTCTAATTGTCGAATTGTGAAACCAATCACGACTATGATCACCAGGGTGAAAAAATCCAGTTAATTAGATATTCATCAGTATATTCTTCTCAGCTGAGTATCCAGTGATCAAACGGTTGAAAAATAAAATAAAAATTTTCATTTGTCGCGTTGCTCTTGGAAAACTTAAGATAATAATAGAGTAGTAGTAATAATTAAAATAATCGTTAACTTTAGCCGCTCGAAAATAGTCAATTGAGGTGTGCACAGACTGACCCGGCCGGACATCCGGCTATCAAAACATAATACTAATATTTATAAGAAACATAAGCTACTGTAGTGGGAGTAGTTTGTTACCTGAGTGTGTGTATTAGAGTACCTCCAGCCACAACAACTGTGAAAATGCCTCTCTCTTGGGCAAATTTACTCGATAGATTAGCGACGTACTCCGCCACGGCCGCAGCCACTTCCTCCTCCGTATCCTGCACATCCACCACCTCCTTTGCCGTCGACATTCCGGACGTACCAGATAATACGAGAGCAAGAGCGAAAGAGAGCGCGAAGCGCGAAAGCATTCACAACACCCTTTTTAACTTCCTCTGTTTGAGTTCAAGGAAAAAGGAATGGAAGATGGGAATATGAGCAGCAAGAGGATATATCTTGTCCCATTTTCCAGATTTGGTACTATAATTTGGTGAGAAATTAAATTAAATTAAATTTCTCTCTGCCATTATTTACGGAAAAAGGAGAGTGAGTATTAATAAAAGGAGAGTTAAACCGATAAACTTCTAACTTCGGCTTCTTATTTGGTTAAAAGTCAATATTAACTATTTTTTCCAAAAAAAAAAAAAAATTCAAAGGAAAAGTATATTTTGAATTTTTTCATCGGATGAATCGTTATTTTCCAAACACCAATGAAAATATTGTCACATTCATTATAGTAAAAAAAAAAAAATTCAAGTAACGTAACATTCATTAGAAGAGAAAATGAAAGCAATTTCACATCAATATGTGTGAGATATTGATTAATTTTTCAATGGTCTTGGGTACATACATTTAATACTGAACCCCACATAAATATGTGGTGAAAAAGAGTGTTGGGACGCCACGTGGCCATTGTATAATTTTTCCAGCTGATGATCCCCTGCCTCTTATCCTGTTCTTATGCCTCAATTCACGCAATATCAATTCAATCGCGAAAATACACAAATTTGAAAGACCTAATCATATTGCTAATAATACATGCATTTGATTACGCGGACATGAATATGTGGCTATTAGAGGATCTGATCCGCTGTTTGGTTCAGTTTGCTTATTTGCTAATTTTATCCCCAAAAAATGATTTTAGTAAATATAAAAAAACCCTATTTTGGTCAAAGAATTTTACTTTGCCGATTTGTCTTAAAAAGAACGAAAACCTGTTTTCTTTAAAATAATTGGCAGAAATATACTATAATGCATGGACTATTTTTGCTTATTATTTGTTGTTGGTCTTCTTTCTAAAATAAGAGCCCAAAATTTTTCACTTCCCTGTTACAACTTCCATTACTTTCCAAAAAGGACCACGCTTGCAACTCGGTAACCAATAGTCCAGAATTTAAAAAATTCTTTACAAAAAAATTGAATCTTCACGGAAAGAGGGGCAAAAAAAACACTTAAGGATGACTGAATTTACTCGAACTCCTTTTTGCAATCTAACCTCAGACTGCATAGAAGCTCAGTTCTTCCAAAAGAGTTAAAGAAAATTAGGCCAAAATATAGAAAAAGTAGAGTAAAGACAAACTTTTAAGCGAAATCTATCCATGGATTCATTTTTTTCTACATCGTATATCTAATGAATCGGTAAATGAAGCTCTCTGTATTCACATTGAATCTAGATTATTGATCAAATAATTTGAGTCATTGTTGTCAGGGAGCAAAATTTGTATTACAACCAAGGGACTTCACTTTTTCTCAAGTTGGTGAAATCTGGACATGAAAATGGACTTGGGAAACAAATCATTAGTGATTTCGGACGATTCTATTTGCAACCTTTTTTTCTTCATACAAACCACAATACTTTTTGAAAACCAAAAATTTCTAAATAAAACCTAACAAAATTCCAAAAAGTACCCAATATGCCCTTAGGATGCCCTTATTCTCAAAAAATTATTTTTCTTCCGAAAATACCCCCTATTATTCCTAAAGTGCCCTAACAGTTAATTAAAAAGAGAGATTCAAATCACTCATCTCCCCATCTCCATCCCACACCACCACCGACCGTCCAGCACATCTCCCTCAATCGTCCGACCCACCAGCACCGCACCTCTCCCTCCACCAACACATCTCCCTTGATCGTCTCTCTATCCACCACCCACCCCCACCACCGCCACCACCCACCCCCCCCCCCCCCCCCACCACCCCCCCCCCCTCTCTCTCTCTCTCTCTCTCTCTCTCTCTCTCTACTCCCACACACCACCAGCGACCGACCCACCAGCACCGCACCTCAAAATATTTCACTTCTTTCGGTTTTTAACTTCCGAACCAACAAAACCCAAAAAAAATTAGTTTTGTTGCTTCTTGCTCTCTGGTTCTCGTTCATATTTTAATTTTTGAAAATGGTGATAAATTTCGGACATTAATATTTAAAATAAGTAAAACATTTCGAACAATAATATCCGAAATAGTTTACTATTTTCGGTTTTTAACTTCCGAACAAAATAAACCCAAAAAATAAATTAGTTATCTTATGACTTCTTGCTGCTCTAGATCTTGTATGGGGTGTGGTGGGTTGTATTAGGTAGTAATTACAGGGGATACTATGGTTATTTTACATGAGGTCATTAATGTCTTAACATTTGAAAAATCTTAGTGCATGGGTTGCATGAAAGAAAAAAACGAGTTGCAAATAGCATCGTCCGCGTTTTTATTTCACAGTTTGGAAAAGGGATTTCTCACTTGATTGGGACGTAAAGTAAACAAGTGCACATCCTACCTCTTGCACACCATAGCCATGTACGTAAAAAAGTCTATATTGCATGCCAGCTCAAGTGCTAGCAATCTTGTGTTCCACGACATCTGCGCGGGCTCAAGCCCCAGTCCCGCTCTCTAGACTAGGATCAATAGAATAGAACCGCTCGTTAATTATCAAGAAAAAACCTTTGGTTTAAAAATTTAACGAGCTTTGAAATTAGGAAAGTTCTATAATACATACCGCTTATTTGAGTGTGTATCATATGCACCCTCATTGAAACACACCAAAATGTTATGATTCCCAAAATGTTATTAATCTATTGCTAAAAAGTTACGAATTTTTAGTATAAAAGTTACGATACGAAATAAAATGTTATGAATGACAATTCCTACAAGTAATTTTTTATGAGGTGGCACAATATGAACCACACAATAGGTGCATATGGTACACACGTTAAAGGGATGTGTATTGAAGACTTTTCCATGAAATTATGTTTGAGCTTGGCTTGTAGAAAATGTGAAACCGATCTCAAAACAGGCTTTAATCGAGCTGATTACAAGCCGATTGCTAATAGTTTGAATTTTTCAAACACCATAAGTCGAACGAGTTAAATAACAAAACAACGGTTATTTGCGCACTTCTCTTATATGGAGTGGGACTTCCACACACATGCACCCAAAAAAATGTTGTATCCAACAGAATTTCGTAGCTTTTGCCTATATGATTAGTTTGGAGGTCATGGCAGATAAACTAAGGAAAACTTGATCTAAATAGTCCTTGTAAGATGAACAGCGCTACAGCCACCGCATCAAAATGCATGGTGTGTGGGGTCCACTCCGGAATCCCGCACGAATGATCTGATCCGTTCAATAAGTTTTTTTTAAAAAAAAAACCGAGTGGACATATTGGAAAATCATCTCAATCCGATATGTGTGGGTGCTTGATCCAATCTTCATATATTTTTGAAAAATCGGAAAACGCAATCTTTCCATTTTTTTCCGATTTTTCAAAAAAGAGAAGATTGGATCGAGCACCTACACATATCCGATTGATCATGATTTTTCGTGATACCCACTCGTTTTTTTTAAAATTATTGAACGACTTGAATCATCCATGTGGGATCCGAAGGGGGCCCCACACGTTGTGCGCAACAACCGCATTTTGGTGTGATGGCTCTGGACTTTTTGCTTGTAAGTTGTAAGATGGTTTTAAAATACTCATGCCATACGCCTTTTCAGATGAGTGACACCAAAAAAAAATTCTGTCATTTCGATCTTTCCTATTTTGTGAACTGCATTTGATTGGAAAATCATACCATGAAATTTTTCTCTCAATTTAAAATCTTGATAGTTCAATTTCAGGAAAAAGGGATAGGCACCAATAATCCGAATCATCATATTTTATCTTCGCAAACCCGTCTCTTAAATATGTAGAGACTCAACAATACCCAATGTTTTAAATTTTTTTTTTTAATTTAGGCCAAATACACCCAAAATTAATTTACTTCACATTGATAAGACTATGAAAACTTATTTTCCTTTCTATTTACATACGTTAATCATTTGCCTAGCTAATTAAGTTTTCCTAAAAAAGCATTTGGCCTTTTATTTTGTCCTTATTAAAAATATGCATTTGTTATTTTTGCGTCAAAATTTGATGGGTTGTTGATTCGTTTTGACAAGAGAAATCAAAAAATTTAATAAAAAAATTATAGCCGAAACCCAATTTTTTTTAAACAAATTTTTAAAAAAAAGTCCAAAAAGCCTCCTCAAAGAATACTGAGACCTTGTTCATTTAGAGTTTTGAAGGAAATTTAATTGGAGAAAGATAGATAAAGAAAATATATTAGGAACCATGCCGCAGAAGCTTTAAAGCTCCAAACGAAAAAAGCCCTGAGATTTCCCCCCTCTAATTACGTAATCTTCATGCAAACAAGAGTCCGCCTGAGATCTATTTTTGTTTCCATTTTTATTAAGGGAACCGATAATGCCACGAGCATTTCTTTTCCTGCCACGACCATTTCTTTTCCTGCCACGACCATTTAATGCACTCGAGGTCAAAGTGACTATTTTGTCCTCTTTGGTCAAAAGCTGGGCCTTAGAAATCCTAAACAAAACCCGTCATTCTCCCTGTTCCATTTTTTTTCTTGCTTTACAGTGTTCTAACCTCTAACTTTGTTTTTAAATTTTGTTTCTCTTTATTATAATGCCTTACTTTTGTTAATTTTTTTTGAAAATGAAAAATACAGTATGACACGAAATTGAAAAGAATAGAATCTAAAAAAGCCGTCCGTTTGGAATTATATTTGTCTTTACCCGACTATGGATACATGATTTAGTGTCATCCTCCAATTATACACCAAATTACATAAGATTCATTTTGGAGTCATACACTATTAATCATAGTCGTTCAATTTGCTTGAAATATTATTCTAATTGCCCTTCCAAGAAATCAACCCAGTCACATATGGGTAAGGGGCTTAATCAATTGATTCAATTTTTCTCCTAACAAATGCAAGGAAAAAAATTGATTAAGCCCTTACCCATAATCGAATCAGCTGATTTTTTTACAAAAAACTTTTAGAACATGCTTAACAATTTGAACAATTTCGATGATATTAGTTTCGATTGCATTTGCTGTAGTGTACCCTTAGTTTTTATATTGTATATATACTCAGGTGACAATTCGGGAAAGTTAATTCATGAAAGGGGATTACTGATAATTAATTGTAGTATGGACTGACTACTTTGGAAAAGAGAACAAAAGCGTCACTCTCACCATGAGTGCAATAAAGGGTCGTGGCAGGAAAAGAAATGCTCGTGGCAATTGATGTTCGCGCTCCATTTTTAATGTGACTTCATGAATAAAGTTGAGCGATATCAGTAAAAAAAGAGCGTGAAAATTAAAATCCGAAATTTATTTCCATCCAAATAATTACTCTCAGCCCTCAATCTTCGCAGCAGTTGACTTGTCCAAAAACCACCTCATCTCCCCTCTCGGTTTCACCATCTCAACCGGCAGCAACAAACCCTCCCCCTCACCACAGCCGCGGCCGTTCACCGCCTTCTCCACCTTATCAGCCAGCATCGCCTTAACCCACTCCGGCAAATCGCTGGCGGTTATCATAAACGCGAAATTCGCTGCGGAGTTGATCACCGGAAATGTGAAGGTGACCCTCTCCCTGGGCAGGAATGGCGCGTCCTCGACGGCGGCGACCCACCGCTGCTTTTCCTTGAGGAGAGGGTGGCCTGGGAATAGAGACGCCACGTGGCCGTCGGGGCCCATGCTGAGTAACATGAGGTCGAATCTCGGGGACCCACTGGAACTGGAGGAGTCTATGGTTTTGTTGTCGACTAGGGTTTTGATGAGGGTTTGATAGGCTTCTGCTGCGGCGGGCGCCGGTAGTGTGACATTGACGGCGTGGATGTTAGTAGGGGGAATGGGTACCTGTTCAAAACTTAAGATAAGTCATTAACCACCGGAAAATTTGTGAGGCAAGATATTCTGTGCCAAAAACTCATGTATCTCTGTGTCGAGGGATTTTCGATCGTTGAATTTAAAACATAAAAAAAAGAAAACATAATCCAACTGTCGGATAACCCCCGGCACAGAAGCATAGAGGTCTTTGAGACAAAGAAGATAGAACCCAAAATTTGCACACACAAAAATAAGAGATGGGATTCATGCTGTGCTGCGAGTTCATTGGATCCGCATCCTCTCCTCCGACCAACATTTGGACTCGACGAAACAATCTATGTATAGACCCGTCCACTTGCTGCAATGAATAGTTGAGATTTGTTCAAAAACTCTTCTATTAGACTAATGGACAATCGTGATGTGAACTAGAGAGAATCCAGATCCAAATTCACTACGGATGTCATTTTGATAGCTCAAAAAATTGATTTGAATTGTTCACTTCACGTTGAAGAGTTGGACAATAAAACAGCCTAAACCCCTGAAGAAAATCTAACTTCATCACACGTGGATAACTCATTTGTCATAGTATATTTGTTCTGAAAGAAACGAACCACCACCATGATTCTTAAGTTTTATTTCACCATGTAGTTACCGATATCCGATTAATTAAATTTTGAGCAAAGAAGTTGAACTCGTTCAGCTTTTCATAATTATGACAAAAACAAAAACAAAAATTACTCCCTAAAAACAAAAACAAAAAAGTATCAAACAACTGTTTTACTTACTTTGGAGAGAAAACCATCATAGGCAAGTTTGTAATTGCTTTCTTTATCAGTCAGTGGAACCATTCTCTCATCCACCCAAAACACCTGCCATTTCGACCAATCTACTGATTTACTGTAAGGCTCTTCAACCAATTTCCTGAAATAGTAGAAATTTTGCGACTTCCATTACTATTCGTTCTTGGTAACGCATGCAAAAGTATTGGAAAAGAAGGGATTGGATCCTCTCTGGCCCTTAATTTAGACAAGAAGAAACAGTCTAAATCTGAATCATACTTTGAGATGACCGTACATCGAGATAAACAATGGTTTAAATTTGCCTAAATTTGAATTGTCTCCTTGGATTCAAATTAAGAACCGGAGAAAATCTAGTTCTGAAAAGAAGCAGAGGGATCTTCTCTCGATCCGGTCATAGAAATGGTGTCCGTTAGATTTTGATTAAAACGATTTCGAAACACATGTGATAAATTAATGCATGTGGAACAATAACGCGCTTAGCAAATCCATATAATTCATTAATTCAAAATAAAAGTAGTCTGAAATTGATTTAAATTTCTTCGATATTTTTTCTTGAAATACAATTAGATTTCTTGGCAAGTGCTAAAATCTGAACAATTGTCATTATCAAAGTGAACTTGAGAAGAGCCCATATATAATAGCCCTTACCGGGACCAATTTACCCATCCGTATATTTCTAGTTGTCGAATTGTGAAACCAATCACGACTATCACTAGGGTGAAAAATTCCAGTTAGATATTTCATCAATATATTCTTCTTGGTGGTTGATTTTTCACCAAAAATACTACACACACAACGGTTGTGCAAAACTCTTTACCCAACCGATCGCTATCAGTCCATTAATTGTTGTAATGGACGGTCCAGATTCGCTCAGAAAATAAATAAATTATTCGCGCTAATAGTTCATGTTGCTATTGGAAAACTTAAGATGTTAATAGTAGTAGTATTAGTTATAGTAATTAGTCATTAACTTTAGGACGTCGAAAAATAGTCGAGATGTGCGCAAACTGACTCGAACATCCGGTTATCATAACAAAATAACAATAAGAAGAAACATAAGCGATTGTAGTGGGAGTAGTTTGTTACCTAAGTGTGTGTATTACACTACCTGCACCCACAACAACTGTGAAAATGCCTCTCTCTTGGGCAAATTTACTCGATAGATTAGCGACGTATTCTGCCACGGCCTCGGCCACCTCCTTCTCCGTGGCCTGCACATTCACCACCCCCTTCGCCGTCGACATTCCGGACATGATACCGAATAAGACGAGAGTGAGGGCAAAAGAGAGCGTGAAGTGCGAAACCATCACGACACCCTTTTAACTTCCTCTGTTTGGTTTCAAGGGAAAAGGAATAGAAGATGGGAATATGAGCAGCAGGAGGAATATTAATAAAAGGAGAGTTAAACCAATAAACTTCTAACTTCGGCTTCTTATTGAGTTAAAAGTCAATACTCCCTCTGTTCCCTTTTTAAAGTCCAGTATTTTGGGCTGTCCCTTATTAAGTATCCATTTTGTAAAGTTAGCGGATAAAAGTTAGTACATTTTTCATTTTGCCCCTAAAAGTAGATTTGATTTTGAAAAGTTAGTAAGTAAAAGTGTAATGATGATGCCTCCATAGAGGGTAAATAGGAAAAGTGGAGGTAAAAGTTAATGTGAAAGGTGTAATGATGATGTTTTTTTAATAAGTTGGAGTTACGAAGCGGGACATTTAAAAAAGAACGGAGGGAGTATTAACTATTTCTTTTCAAAAGAAAAGTAAATTCTGAATATTAGTCATCGGATGAGTCGTTATTTTCCAAACACCAATGAAATGCTGTCACATTCATTACAAAAAAAATCTAGTAACGTCACATTCATTAGGAGAGATGCATGAAAGTAACTTCATATCAATATGTGTAAAATATTGATTTTATCATTCATTGGCCTTGGGCTGCTGCAATGTGGTGTCCTAATACCCTTGTCCACCACATATTTTATGAGATATGCACAATTAATAGTGAGCCCCTAAAGGTGCTAATCGAGCCAGACAAGCCAAACACAACATTGTTCAAGCTTGGCTTGACTCCTTGTTACATGTGTTCAAGTTTGGCTTGAGCTAAAGAACTTTTTGAGACTAATTATTCAAGCTTGGCTCAAACTTGAAATTTTGTATTCGTGATAAGCTTAGCTTGTGAAATATGCAAATCAATCTCGAGCGAGCTTAATTTTGTAAAGTTTCGAGTTTTCAAGCTTGAGCTTGAGTTTAAGCTCATTAATATAAAATGAAATGGACTAATTTAAAACCATAAAGAAGAACCAGCCAATCAAAATAAAGAAAAAAAAACTCTTAATTACTCCTACCTCCTAACTACCTCTAAAGAATATGACTAAGTTAAATGATTCATAATAAAAAAATAATAATGATAAGGCTTCTTTAATGATTCTTATTTAGATTAAAGAGTAGTGTAAGAAGTATATTGAATAAAGAGCAAGATAGTAAATTCAAGTGGATAAAGACAAAAAAAAAGTGTGTGGATAGCTAAAAAAGGAGTGTGAAAATCAATTTCCCTAATAAATCGGCATGAAACTCTCCATATTCACATTGAATATTCAGATTATGATCAAATAATTTGAGGGAGCCAAATTTGTATTACAACCAAGGGACTTCACTTTTTCTCAAGTTGGTGAAATCTGGACATGAAAATGGACTTAAACAAATCATTAGCGAATTCTATTTGCAACCTTTCTTTTTCTTTATACAACTCATTTCCTTCATACAACCCACTACAATTTTTGAAACCCACAAATTTTCTAAATACAACCTAACAAAATTCCAAAAAGTGACGCCCTTATTCTCATAAATCTATTTTCCTTCCGAAAATACACTCTATTATTCTTGAAATGCCCTAACAGTTAATTAAAAAACAAAAGAGATTCAAATCACTCATCTCCCCATCTCCCACACCACCACCGACCGTCCTACTCCGACCCACTAGCACCAGCACCGCACCTCTCCTCTCCACCAGCACATTCCTCTCTCTCTCTCTCTCTCTCTCTCTCACACACACACAGAGACCCACACCATCAACAACCGACCCACCAGTGCGACACCTCAAAATATTTCACTTCTTTTGGTATTTAGCTTCCGAACCAACAAAACCCAAAAAAAAATAGTTTTGTTGCTTCTTGCTCTCTGGATTTCGTTTGGATTTTAATTTTTGAAAATGGTGATAAATTTCGGACATTAATATCTGAAATAAGTAAAACATTTCAAACAATCTTATTAGAAATAGTTTACTATTTTCGGTTTTTAATTTCTGAACCAAGAAAACGCAAAAAAAAGAAAGAAAAGTTATTTAATTCTTGTTCTCTATATCTCATTTCGGATAATAGCTACTGAAAATAGAGGTAAATTTTAGACGTTAATATTCGATTTTTTTATTGTTTATTATTTTCGGTTTTGAACTTCCGAACTTTAATTTCTATAAAATTTTGGATATTAAGGTCTATAAAAAGTTACGTTTTTCAACATTGAACATCTATAAATGTCTGGACAACAAACACAAAGACATCGAAGACGTATACGGAGTGGAACCTTCCATTGAATGAATTTGTTTTCCATTGAGAGAGATGATGAGGAAGGAGGATCAGGAATGACAGAGGAGAGTGGATTGTAGTAGGGTTTGAGTGTAGTAGGGTTTTAGGAGGAGGAGGAGTAGGAAGGAGGGTGTGTGTAGGAGGGAGGAAGAGGAAGATGGGTTGTATGGGGTGTGGTGGGTTGTCTTTAGGGGGCCGCTTCCACTAATTTTTTTGGTAAACAATTTGTGTCAAAATTGCATGTTGTTTACACTAATCAACAAGTTTTACATTTTAGCATTTTGTTCACACTAATCAATAACTTATTTACACTATTTCGCTCACAATAAACAACCGAAATTACATTTTGTTCACACTAATCAATAATCAACACTTATTGATAAGTGTGAACAACTAACAACTTATTCATTAGTGGAATCAGGTTTTTCTTGTTATGGATTGTGTGTAGTAATTATATGGGATAATATGGTTATTATACATTAGGGCATTAATGTCTTAACATTTGGAAAAATTTAGTGGGTTGTATGAAGGAAAAAAAGGGTTGCAAATAGAATCATCCAAGTTTTTGTCCAGAGTGTGTAATAGGGATTTCTTGCTTGATTGGGACGTAAAGTAAACAAGGACCCATTCTACCTCTTGCACACCTATATTGCAGGCCAGCTCAAGTGTTAGCAATCTTGTGTTCCACCACATCTGCGCACGCCCCAATCCCGCTCTCTAGATTAGGATAGAATAGAACCGCTCGTTATCAAGAAAAAGAACAAAAAAATTGTACTCCCTCCGTCCCTTTTTTTGTGTCTAGTGTTCCATTTTGGGCTGTCCCTTAATAAGTGTCCATTTTGTAAAGTTAGGGGGGTAAAAGTTGGTGTATTGTCTATTTTGTCCCTAAAAGTAGATTTTATTTTGAAAAGTTAGTGAATAAAAGTGTAATGATGATGGGTAAGTAAGGAAAGTGGAGGAAAAAGTTGATGTGAAAAGTGTAATAATGATGTCTTTTTCATAAGTTGGAGTTACGAAGCAGGACACTTAAAAAGGGACGGAGGGAGTATTGCATTTACTTCCTATTGGTGAGATGGAGACTGGTCTACATTGCTCCTTTGTGATGGTGGGTCTTCTACAAATGTGTGAGGGGAAGGGCTCCAAATGCATGCTCGAGAAGCACTCTATAATTTTAGAACCAAATCTTTAATCAATTTCATTAACTCACTTTTCAGACTCTTAAGACCGTAAAACTGGTTAACGCACCTGAACATGCAGTAGTAAAGGTTGCCTAGTTATTACCTCTCTCAGACGTGCTGTAGCAAGAGCAAACCTAATGTTTCCTTAAAGTTTTCAAAAGATGCACGATACAGATACAGATACAGACACGGAGCACTACAATTATAGAAAGTGGGGCACGGTCATGGCAAGGGACACAGAGAAAAAGAAATGAAAACACGATTTTCGGTGTTATTGTCATGAATATGTATCCAGTGTCCACAACCAACAAAAGTTAAAGAAAACTAACACTAGTTACCATTGTATCGCAAATACCATGATACAATTTCCGAGATAGGTTTGTTATATTATAAATTAACCCAAACGTGTCCCCAGGTGTCTCTCAGTGCTCTCACTTGAGTCTTGGGGCATGCATGTTCCCGGCATGTTCCATGCTTAAGAATTCCTAATTTAATTGGCATGTCAACACAGCTATCTCTCCGTGTCAAAAAGCTTGTCCGAAACGCAGACAGGCGACCGCTACCCGTTGCAATGCATCGCCATCGCAACATCGGTGGTTCATAGGGACCCTATAAATGGTAAATCATGTAGGATATTATCCAATATACAATCACTAGATTAGAACAACAAAAGCAGGCTTACTGAGAGCACAGAAGCTAACATTCATGATTAGTAGGACGAAAAAACACAGGCTATACGATTTCTCACAATTTTCAGAAACATATCAGAACACAGGCCTTCGTCTAAAGAGTCTTTTTCAAAACAACATATATTGTGCACTGAAGTAGCAGGCATTATTTTAAGAGAACATTACATATTGGTTGCTAACTTACTAAGGGGATATTTTGCGAAATGAACCAACTATAAGTGACACTAGAATAATAGAGCAGAGCAAACAAAACTCAGCCAGCGAAACTTCGGGTCGTGTGTTCGAGTCAGGAGACATCCACTTAGTGCATTTACTACCAAAGGTTAGGTATGTGCACAATCTACTCCTCCCCAACACCATGACTGACGAAAGAAAATTGCGAAGGGCTTGGAGGCACAGGAACTTCGACAACTCCTTCAAGCATCTGAGTAACCTTCCTCATCGTGGGCCGTTGAGAGGGATCTTCTTGAATACACCAAATTCCAACCATCAGAAATCTCTGCACCTTCCTCCAGTCATTCAAGGCCTCGGAATCGTCCTCAATCAAAGCATGCAATTCATCTTTCAGAAAGCAGTCACAAACCCAATCAGTTAAAATTGGTCTCTCTTCACCGCCCATCTCCCACCCCTCTACGTTTTTTCGACAAGTAATGATCTCTAATAGCAACACACCAAAGCTGTAAACATCAACTTTAGTGGTTACCGGCTTGTTTCTAAACCATTCAGGTGCAACATACCCTTTTGTCCCTCTAATACCAGTATTTGTCTGGCTCTGATTGATCATCAGCAGTTTAGCCAACCCAAAGTCGGCAATTCGGGCGCTGTAATAGTTGTCAAGAAGTATGTTTTGAGGCTTTATATTGCAATGGATGATCTGCGTGCTGCTTTCTTCGTGTAGGTAGAGGAGGCCTCTAGCAATTCCCAACGCAATTTCGCTCCTCTGGTTCCAACTAGGCTTTGTCTCTCCAAACAGGAAGCTAGCGAGAGTGCCATTACTCATGAACTCGTACACTAACATCCGGTGCTCCCCTTGGTCGCAAAATCCAACCAGTCGGACTAGATTCTTATGATGGGTCTGGCCAATCACATGTACTTCGGTTCTAAATTCCTTCTCTCTCTGTTTTTCTTGAACCACCCTATCTAGCTTCTTGACTGCGACGAAAATTCTAGAATTCCCCATTCGTACTGCCCCTCCATACACAATTCCAAAAGCTCCCCTTCCAAGTTCTTCCTGGAATCCATCTGTAGCCTCTGCAAGCTCCTCATACGAAAAACAATGAAGATTTGTTTCCACAGCTCCGAACCCATGACGACTATTCACGATCTTCTTCTGGTAGATGAGGGAAAAACCCAGGCAAAAGGCACCCAGAAGTGCAACATTGACGAATAAAGAGCTACCCAGAAGAGGAGAACGAGGATCGGTAGTAGATGGAGGAAGGTCACCTTTCCTGAACTTCATGAAAGCCTTCCCATTAACAACACTGTCCTTCCTCCCATTAGAAAGTGGCAGCTTCTTCTTCCAGCAGCTATCACCCCGCAGAATAGCAACAGCGCAGAAACAATCCTGGAGGCAAGAATTTCTGCACATCTCTTCACTGACAGGCTTCAGTTGCTCGTAGTCAGACAGAGGCCAATCAGTATCTATTAACACTGACAAGTCATAGAGATCTCCGTTGGAACTCTTGTGGTCATCTTCTTCACAACTTGGTGTGAAACTTGGCTTACAGTCTCCGTACTTGTCGTTTGGATCAAGCAACGAAAAACCTACAGGGCACGAACAATTAGGCCTTTTATAATCATCAATTGTGCATATGCTGTTGAAGCCACAAGCCCCTCTACCTTCACTCGCTACAATATCAACACAAATGTTATCTGGCTCGGACCACAAAGCAGTCCAAGTTTTCGGATTGCCATTTTTAGTCTTTGGATGATAGTACAGTGTGAAAACCCCATCAAAATCGAGAGTTGCTCGGTAGTAGTAGTCACCAGATGGGGGTACTGTTGTTGGTCCGAGTACTGCTCTTTGGTTATTTCTTTTCAATACGAATATATATCCTGTCTCATTGAAGATAACTCGGTAACCACGATTTGTAACATTAACACCATCATAAGTGTTGCTCCAGTAGTAAGCATCATAAGCGAAATTGGTAACCAAGTCTCTAGTATTAAGCACGAGATTCCCATCTTCCAGCAGGCGGAGCTGGAACCTGTTAAGAAAATTTATTCCCATTGTAAATATCCATCAAAAGACTATGAAGGGCCAAATAATTATCCATTCCAAACACATAATAATCCAGAAGCACCCGGCCCTGAGACTTTCGAGGCCCTGGCCCCTAGGCAAGATTTGAAAATGGGGCCTCTCATTTTCTAGTATATTTATTATTTTTTTGATGGATAAAACAAATTAGCCTTGTAGTTTGGTGGCAAAGCGTTAATGCTCTCTTTAGAACCCTAAGGTCGTGAGTTTGACACTAAAGAGCTTTGATTTAATACCCATTTTTAGTACAGGAATCAAAATTTTGCGTTAAAAAATTGAATGGGACGGGAATCAAACTCACAATCCCATGCTCCCTAAATAGGCGGCATACCACCGTGAAACATTATGGTAGTTGTAAAACAATTCATGTAGAAAATATTTAATACATAACACTATTTGGAGGCCCAATTTTTTTGGCCCAAAAGTGACGGCCCTAAGCAGTTGCCTGGTGGGCCTACGCCTAGAGCCTTAGAAGCACATAACTAGTAAGAAAGATCATGCTTGTGAGAATCGGAGCCGGGAGGTGTGTAAACGCTGTCTAAAGCGGATGTTCCTCCCAGTGTGAAGGTCCAGACGAAGTGCACCCGCTGCAAAATTCAACTCAAGTGCTGTCACAAACCTTCATCGTTTTGTGTTCACTTCCATCACGAGAATATGAAGTCAGAAAAGAGTTGCTCACGGATATAGAAAGTAGTGAAAAAAATACCCCTTTTTCAAAATTCTTGCTTTCTCATTGTTTCTGTATCTATTTCTCTCTCTTGATCGAATGCATATATCAAGTCACATCACCCTTGTTAGTAGATCCATATTCCATACATACAGAAAATATGTGGCAATCGTATCACAGAGCATGAACAACAAGACTACTATCAAAATGTTCTAACAATAACCTTCCCCTCGAGAAATTCTTCTCCGACTGTCGAGAAAAAAGGACCCCGCCGGACTCCATGATCTGCGCAGGCAACAAGGTGTCCGTCGGGTATTTGAAGCTCTCCCATATGTTATCCGAACCCCCACCAACAAGCACAAAGCTGCCCATATCGCTCATAGAGCCATAAGCAACTTGGTTACGAATAGGGGTGGAACTCCACAACTCTCTGCCTTGAGGGTCACTGAGCACTAGCCCTTTGCCCGCGGTTATCCCTATTTTCGATCCAGCTAACACCGGAACACCTTCGTTTGCATACCAAACAATGGTTTGGTCGGGTATCTTGTAATACCATATGGAGAGCAAGAAGAGATTGTTATCTTGGAGTTGTTTAAACCCAAATGCAAAATCTTGAGAAGCGGATAGCCATGGGGTGGTGGAATTGTCACCAGCTGTGATAGATGCACCAACGTCTACGGTTCCGTTAGTCTGAGCAACAGTAGAAAATGGCAGCAATAATAGGAAGCAGAAGAGAGTATGAAGAAGAGGATAAGACATTGCTAGGTTTGAGATCAAGGACGTAAATTAGCTCATATATAACTAAATAAGGAAAGAGAAGAGTTTGAGGTGAAAGGGAAAGGGAAAGGGAAAGACTTTCGGACTCAATCCATAAGTTTGAGTGAAGGATACTCTGTCTCCTTTCACTTTCAGGGAATCATTACTTTTGCAACCATGCTATTTGCACATATGTATTTTTCACATATCTTGCACATACATTTTTATGAGATTCATATCGGGGTCCCATAAAATGATCCGAACCACTATCTTTTTTAAAATACTTTATGGAGGATTCTTGTAAAAAATCAGCTCTAACGGATATCGGTAAGGACTTTTTTAGAATTCGTAGGACAAAACAGAATGATTCGTGCTACGATTTCTGAGAAAGCCTTTACCGATATCCATTGGAGCTAATTTTTTACAGAAATCCTCCAAAAAGTATTTAAAAAAAGATGAGCGGTTCGGATCATTTTGTAGGATCCCGATATGGGTCACACAAAAATGTATGTGCAAGATATGTGAAAAAAATATTTGTGTGAATCATTACTGTTACTTTGGTCCCTATTTTTGAATGTTTCTGAGCCCCGTTCTAGAACACCTTCTTAAAAAATAAGTACTTATTTCACATTTTCAAACTAAAAAATAATGTAAATGAAAAATAATTTTTCAATTTTTTTGCACCGTATTAAAGATCTCAATGAGATCTATCAAACAAGATCTATATTGATAGGAAAATAATTTGTGTAAATACATAATTTTTGAGTTTGAAATTGTCTTCTTAAAAAATAAGTACTTATTTTTCTTTCCGGAACGGAGCCTCACTTTAGATAATCGGATTTTCACGCAAGTTTGCACATCTCGGGGCTCTAAAATTAACGACCGGAGAACCTTCCAGTGACCCCAAAATTTGAAATATTTGGTCTCCATGGAATTCGAATATGCGACCTCATGGAAGACGAACACTTATTTGTTTTCTCATGTCTACTTGGCCAAATCCTCTGGGATTTCTTTTGAATGTTATTACATCTCAAAGCAGTGACGAATCTAAGAATTTCATAGAGAGAGATCACATTTCGAGTACAAGGTCAGCCCTTAAATTTCAAAGCCCAAGGTAAACCTTAAATATGGGGTCATCGATAATTTTTTTGACAATAAGTGAAAAAGATAAAAATCACTTAAATAAAGTTAAACCTTTATTGTAAAATTGTTGTTTTTGAATTAAGATCATGTAACCGGAAAAAAAAAAAAAAACTGGCTAAGAATATGGAAAAAGTATATATCATCCTATAATTGCAGTCATAATCAACTTTCAAAAATGTCTATGCTAGTACTTTTAAAATTGAAAGTAAGAGGAAAAAATTAAAACGAAGTCAAATAGCTTTAATCATACTAACATTTTATTATACAGTGTATTGTAAAAGCAAGTTTCAAACCACACCTCTTGTGAAGGTTTATCTCTCACCACTACACCAGTAATCATTATGTTAAAATTGGCAACATATATATTATCTATATATTATTGTAACAACCTAGATTTTTGCCCTATTTTTTTGAATAAAGAAATTATTTTTAATCAAATAGTCTATAGTAATTGATTAATTATTTTAAAGGGTAATTAGATTAAACTAGAATCTAGATTAATTTTTGGTGTTTAAAATTAGTTTAGCATATACGTTACTCCCTCTGTCACAAATTGTTTGTTCGGTCTGCAAAACGATAACTTAAAAATAATGCAATTTTTTAAAGAAAAATTCAAACTTTTTTTTACAAATTAATAGAACTCATTGATATCTAGTAAGTTGTTAAAAGACTTTTGAATTTTTCTTGCCAAAATCGTATTATTTTTAAGACTCCGTTTTGCGGATTGGACAAATATTTTGGGACGGAGGGAGTATTAATTAGCTTGTAACTATATGTGTGTGTCTATATCTATATAATAAAATAGAGCTGTGTTTGAATCCAAAAGACAACCAACGCTCTAGATTTATCCTCATGCCTACATAAATCTCTACCCTTCATCCTATAAAAGGCATTTTGGTAAACACCTAATCCATCCAAGGGCTATCATAAATGGCATTTTAGTAAAATTTTACTTAAATTGATTTCCAAAATTTGAAACACGCTGAGTTGGAACCCTAGCGGCACCATCTCACTCTCCTTCTGTCTCCCTCAGTCCCCTTCTCTCTCGCGGCTCTCTCTTCGATAGACCCATCGCATCCCTCTGTCGACTCCCTTTCTCTCCCTCCGACCAAACCCTAAGTCCCCGTGGGACCTCTCGGCATCGACGGCAGATGATCAGTTCCACTTCAGTCAAGATCAGTAGGCCATTCTGGCGGCGAAGCTTCGGCAACACCAGATCAGCGGCGGCGGAGGGAGTTGTCCGGTGGCAGTAGTGGCCAAGTTGTCATTGCTTCAACAACAGTTGCTGTTTCAGCCCAGAGGTGTTGCCGTGGGGGTTTTCAGTGATTCGAATCAGAGTGTTTGCACCAAACGGAGCAAGTACTACGATTATTGCTCTCATCATCATTTATGGAGTTCAAATCAACACCAATAACAATAACTCTGTAAAAGGCGAGAGGTACATATATATTTAATGCCATCACACAGTTTCTTCTTTTTGTGATTGGTTCTCTAAAACAGCTAACGAAAATCTTGATTGCTTTATTACTTAGATGTAAATCTGCCGGTTTCGTTACCGGTTCCATGTAAATCTGTTGGTTTCGATATTTTGAGTGACTTCGATTAATATATTTCGTGAATTGGCTTGCGTATGGACTGATAAATTAGGCCTTGAATTGTTATTCCTGTTTTGTCGATGAAGGTGTTTAGTTCGAGAATAGGAACCGTAAGGGGGACTGAGGGAAATTAACCATTGATTGCCCGCCCCTTGAGCGTCGTACTTGAAAACTCTAAGTGAACAGAGCCTAGGTTCTTTTATGATGGTGGCCACTTAGCTCTTCAATCACACATTAAAAGGGTAAGAAAAAAGAAAGAAAGAAGTACACGGTTGTGTCATGGAATGGAAATTTAGTGGAATTACTTGGTTGGAGTTTTGGAAAAATCGTAAATGGACTGATTCGAACCATTGTTTTTCCCTTTTACGTGAGTATCATCTGTTATTGCCATTTTTTGCTACATGTATAGATTTGGACATCCTTTCTTTTTTCCAGTCCGTCTAACTTCTTAATTATTGGCGTTTGATTCAGGCATTGTTTGCTTGAAGGTTTCATTTCATGCTCTCAAGTTTACGACATCAATATTAGACTCGGTAACAAGTTTACATAGAGGATGGAGGTCGACGAAGGACCTTAGCTTTCTCTTCATTTTGAAGTGGGGGAGGGCAAATTGTTGTATGGAGGTAAAAAGTTTACGAATATACTAAGGTAATGAACAAGTAGATACAACTGCACTTCTTGATATGAAATCCTTTTTTTGATCCAAAACATTTGAAGGATGGAGCTTCCTTTGTTTAGTTGATTGATGGATCTTAAAACTTATTTCTATTCATTGTTTGTTTGTTTAGTTGATACGTTGTTTTATTTAATTTCTCAAATTAGCTCTCCTAATGATGTTCTATGTGTATTTAACCCCTCCTATGTTCCTCTCCCCCCCTCCCCCCCCTCCCAAAAATATAATAATAATAATAATAAACAAAACTGCACTTCTTGATATGACATCCTTTTTTTGATCCAAAACATTTAAAGGATGGAGCTTCCTTTGTTTAGTTGATTGATGGATCTTAAAACTTATTTCTGTTCATTGTTTCTTTGTTTAGTTGATACGCTGTTTTATTTAATGGCTCAAATTAGTACTGATGTTCTATGCGTATTTAACCCCTCCTGTATTTCCACCGTGTTTCCACGCCCCCCTCCCCCCCCCCCCCCCCCGCCCCCCACACACACACCACCACCACCACCACCAACAACAACAAAATCTAATGGACACACCACATGATTTCCCCAGTGTGTCGGACACGGATACACTGTTTATTTAATGCCACATGAAGCCTATAATTTTGCTCTTAATTTGTTTCCTGAATGGTAGGACGATAATCTCCTTATGAGGTTCTTTGTGGCTTGAATCCTTTTTATGTAGGATATATTCTTGATGATATCAAAACAAAAATATTCTTGATGATGGGGTATGAGGGTTCTCTGATATGAGCAGAAGATGAATCCGATTTTAAAGTGAACAATATTTATGGTGATTGCTCTTTACGAACTTTTGATTTAACGTGAATGATGCAATCGATAAAAAATGAATAGAAAGAGGGAATTAATGCAAATCCGATGGCCATCTTCCACTTTTGTGGGTAGTAGTTGGATGGGGGTGGGTGATGGGGTTCTTTTCACATATCAGGGATAGATTCTTTGGTGGTTGGCTTCAAAATGGAGGGAGACAAATGAGTGGACTTTCTCTAATTGCATACTTTGTTTGTTCTTTGCCTTCTATAATTTAAGCCTTGATCTGTTCTGATTTGTTTGATCAAACTGGCTACAAATGTGGTTTATTACGTATGATTTATTAATGGGCATACAGATTGGTAGGAGGTGGGATTATACAACTAACAACTATTTGCTTTGATAGGTGATACCAGCGGCTTACCTGGAGTGTTTTGCAAAATCAAATGTGCAAAACTCTAATCCCTTATCCAGCTACGTACTTGGGCATAATTTAAGCCTTGATCTTCTCTTTCCTGCTATATTCTCTAGCAAAATCAAAGGTGCGAGGTAAGAACCTGTAATCCATTATCCAGTTAGCACCCTTTTTCTTTTTCTTTTGGTCAACACATTACACAGATATTTTTTTGTTCAGATATAGTTGGGTTATAGGTGTTGAAATCCATGTTCCAAAGTGCTGAAGTTGATATAAAAGCTGGATGGTTTGAGTTTATGTGCAACTAGGGTTCAAAAATTTTGTTTTTCTCTACACACCACTAAACCCCAGGGGAGTTTACTCGACCCATTCCCCAATCTCCCACACTGGTCAAGTAAGTGTGCGACTCCGTATGAGGACCTCCTTACCTTCTGCCCTCTCTTCGTTCACACGGTTCTCAAAGCAGAGGAGGAAGGGTGGGTAGCAGGTACCATGAGCCCAAAGTTTTGTAAATAAAACATAGGCTTAGTAATGTGGGTTCTCTATGAATATTTGAATGGATCGACACTGAACGAGGGAGAGGGATATGAAGCTCCTTCAAGTAATTTTGGTTCTTTGTGTTTTCTTTTGTGCGATGGAAGTATGACTAACCTATGAGGTGAATGTTCTTCTCATTAGCTAAGGGTTCTCCTTTTGCTTTCTACATCACTAAGTAGGTCAAGTCAGCGTGCTGTTGTAGAAGTTTCCACATTGTCTAGCATTTTCTATTACTATAATTGAAAACAAAATGATGTCACTAGGCTCTCGATAATGCTATCCATTTTTATCATCTCTACTTTATTTACCTATGAACTTGACTAACGAAGTTAAGGACCCCCAAGATAAATAATTTTATTCTCTAACCTCTTTTGGCACTATTCGAGGAAATTTTTTCCTACAAAATCTATATTCGCAGGTGTCGTTTTTTAATCCTGGAATCATACAGCTGGATAAGGGAGCACATGTAGCTTTGTGGGCTGAAAGGATAAAAAGATCATGCAGCGATGATCAGTTAAAGTAAAGTATGTCAATTGTGAACTTTAGTATAAGGGTATTTGGCTTCATGTATGACCTTTAAGTTGTATGAACGATAATACATCTATCGCATATGCAGTTGCCTATCATCGAAATAAATTTGGTTGTGCTTTGGAGCATTGTGCATGGTATTGCTTATCGGGTCAAGTTTTGAATTGATGGGTTTTAAGTTGAATGCACGATTATACATCTTTTGTCACCTATAAAAAAAATACATCTTTTCTTTATTTTTGTTAGGCTTACTCTAGCTCTGAATAAAACACTTTAAGATTGGTTATTTGGAATAGAGCGGCTTTGGTGAAGAAGTTCAAATTTTTTGAAAGCTTGGTGTTTACAAGAGGACGACTTGGGTGAAGTCTCCTATATTTGCTGACGTCACGATCTAGCTCACAACATGGCTTTACTCTCTCTTTTTTTGGTACTCTATAAGTGGGCAACCCTTTAAATTGCATTTTGCTTAGCTTAAAGAAAACTTTGATGGAGTTAAATTGGATTCGTGGAATAGAATTGGATAGTGTCCTTTGTTGATGTTGTCAATTGAGACTATATTACATTTACCCGTGCCTTCAGGCACGGGCATTCGCTAGTATATTTATAATGTATACCCATCCCACAATTTATGGGATTATGCTCCCTTCTCCTCTCCTTTATCTCTCCCGATTCTATCTCTCTCACTTTCCTCCCACATTCCATCACCTTCACCCATATAATCTCACTCTCCTACCTTTCTCCACTGCTCCCCCTATATCACTCCACGTGCACTACAAAACCAAACCCATCTTTACCATTCCCATTTTATTCGGCTGAGAGAGAGAGAGAGAGAGAGAGAGAGAGAGAGAGAGAGAGAGAGAGAGAGAGAGAGAAATCTGAAAAGAAGAAGAGAAGAAATAGAAAAGAGAGATCACACCATTTTGTTTTTCAACCATATCACGTACCTCTATTCAAGGCATGTTTCTTCCTTGTTGATGTCATTTATAGGCCTGAGTTTCTTCACTAATGTTGTAGAGGGGATCGAGAGCTTAGATTCCAACCCAAGAATCGACCAAAACGGTGGATTGATAGAGTTATCCGTCCAAAGTTTGGTAAAATTCTCGAATTCTGATTTTCAGGAAGATTCAGCGACCCTTCTAAATCTCCATTTTTCTTCTACTTAGAGTGGTGTTCGGGCTTGGACTTCTTCACAAAAGTTGTAGAGCGTTTCAAGAGCTTCACGTTAAACACAAGAATCGTCCAAAACAACAGAGGTTTAGTCAAGCTATTATGGTCCAAAGTTGCTGCTACAATACTGATCTTTCGCCGCCAAAAGAAAACTCATCAGACTCCACCGCTGATTGTTTTTTCCGGATTAAAGGTAAAATAATCGCTCCCCTACTATCTCCGAAGTATATTATGTGATTACATATTGATTTTTTTGTTCCGGTATAAAAGAAATTGATTTCAACGTTGCGTGGCCGGAATGGTTATTCCTCTAGTTTTCTCGGCCATGACCAGTGAAACCAACGAACTGGGTTTCAAATCTTTCTTGTTAAAATCACACTTTGGCCCTCCTAATTACTCTAGTGTACTATTTTGGCCTAAAGAAATACATTAAGTTGCAATCGGCACCATTAGTTTCGGCTCAATAACATTTTCTTTATATTACCACTAGGGTGTAACATTAGCAACTGAAAATGGTAAATATGTTATGATAATATTTACAAGTCACAAATAATAGATTTATTCCGTTTATAAATGTGATATCATTATCTTAGTTATAATGATTTTAAGAATTTTAATTATAAAAGAACATGAGGATATACAATTTCTTTAGAGATAACCAATAAAATCTTAAAGGTATCGGCCTAATCATAATTAAAATATTATGTGTTTACTTACTTGTACAATATTATTTGATATGTACTTTTTATCTCATTGAAAATATATCATGGTATGAATTGAGCTGTTATTGATTGTATCATGTCATACGTGTTAGAATGGACCTAGATTCACGGGATGGTTACAAGCAGTTATTCACGTAGACGATGTTAAGTAATGAAAAACTGGTAATTGATAAAGTTTTGAGATGTGAAATTGTGGATTATGATTTGAGCCATGGCTATGGCAAGGGTAACCATTGGGGCCCGGTGTTGAAAAAGGGTAACCAATAGGGCCATGTGTTGAAAAGGGTTACCTGCAGAGCCTGGTGATGAGATATATTGTGACACTAACGTATGATACGTCATGAAAAGTTTCTCTTCGACGAAAGGAATGGGTCCCATGAGACGATTGCTTGACGATTTTCTAGTCCTAAATTAATGGGTTGCCCCAAGCGTAGGGTGGAGACCGACGTAGCACAATATCCCGTAAGTCCGGAGTCGAATCCCCAGAGACGGTGATGTGTGATGGCTAAAAACTCAGGTTGTTACTGATTAAACTAGCACTTAAGTAGCCACCCCTTGTCGATTTATGTGGAGATTAATTAAAACCTAGAAAATTGATTGTACTTATCAAATAATTAAAAAGGAGGTACGGTCGTAGGGTTCACAGCACTCGCAATCAATCTAGATTAGCCTACTCTATTCAGTGTTCTTAAAACGTTCGATTTTAGTGAGAAAAAGATATCCCGAAAGATGCAAATCCTTATGGTTGCCGTTCACCCATACGCAGCGAATAATGGGTTTTGGACCCCCATTCTCCCGTTCACATGGGCTCCAACAATGCTCAGATTCGTCTAACGAATGTTCTTTATTATCCTAAAATTGTTTTTCCTTTATTGTTTAAAAATAGGAGTAGTGCCCGAATTGGTCACAGTGTGCTAATCACCCTGCGACCCTACCTATACAACTACTCACTAATCATTGCGCATAAAATAAAAGAAACCCTAACTTGAAATATGCTTCTATTGCATGAGATGAAAAATAAACAGAATATTATCAACTAATCAAATATCAGCGAATAACTTTTATTAAAAACAGAAATTAAAACCAATTACCAGAATGCAAATAATTGAATAAAACTTCAAAACTTGAAAGAATGAAAACAACTCACAAGAAAAACTAAACAATATTCGGAAGAAAGAAATCTTGATGGCACCAGTTCATAGCCCCCAACTCGCAGTCGGCGCTTTTTTTATGTTTCATTCGTGGGAATCCTTATGGCAACTTCCTTTTTCTTCCGTAATCTACTGCAGTCAGTAGGTGAATTGTTTATATAGGGGTTAAGGGCTTTAATCACACAAAGGCCCTTTGGACTTCATAAAATAATATATGAACCATTCAATTTTGAATTATTTCGTATTAAACCCCAAACTTCTTTAAAATCTTCTTTTTGTTTAAAGTCTCGGACAACGGGCTCGAGCAACCTATAAACATAAAAACACATAATAAAAATCAGTTAACAAATATAAAAAACAAACTAATAAATGTATATTGGAGGGCCAAAATATGTATATTTTGGCAAAGGTGCGCACCAATCCCTCGAAATAAAGGACGTGCTCATACGGATCCTTATTCTCCTTCCCATAAAACAGGGGAAGGGCATTATGCGTACCAGGCTTAATGGTGGCAAAACAATTGGTCCGAGAGGAGTGGTCCTCTTCGGATGCATGTGCTCACGCATCGACTTCTGCTCTGTCATCGGTGTTTCGATTACTAAATCGACAAAAAGGTTGTCGATATTAAAAGACTCAATACTGGCTGACACTTCCTAAACTACGGGGATCGGCTCTCTATCTATGGAGATTAGACGCTTGGTGTTATCCCGGTAGTACTTGGGCTTCAGAGGTGATTGATTTCCTATAATGGAGGATTACTTAACTCTACCTATGATGACTCAAAAAAAAAAAAGAGCCAAGGAGAAAACAAATAACCAAAATAAATAAATAACTATTCGAATTCTTAACACACGTTACTGTCCTCAGCAACGGCGCCAAAAATACTTAACGATTTCCTAATCCTAAATTAATGGGTTGCCCCAAGCGTAGGATAGAGACCGATGTAACACAATATTCGGTAAGTCCAGAGTCGAATTCACAGAGATGGTGATGTGTGCTGACTAAAAACTCGGGTTGTTACTGTTTAAACTGGCTCTTAGGTAGCCACCCCTTGTCGATTTATGCGAAGATTATTTAAAACCTAGAAAATTGATTGTACTTTTCAAATAATTAAAAAAGAGGTACGGTCGTAGGGTTCATAGCACTCGCAATCAATCCGGATTAGCCTACTCCATTCAGTGTTCTTAAAACGTTCGATTTTAGTGAGAAAAAGATGCCCCGAAAGATGCGAATCCATATGGTTGCCGTTCACCCATACGTAGCGAAGAATGGGTTTTGGACCCCCGTTCACCCGTTCATATGGGCTCCGACAATGCCCGAATTCGTCTAACGAATGTTCTTTATTATCTTAAAATTGCTTTTCCTTTATTGTTTGAAAATAGGAGTAGTGCCCGAATTGGTCACAGTGTGCTAATCACCCCGTGACCCAACTTATACAACTACTCACTAATCATTGCGCATAAAATAAAAGAAACCCTAACTTGAAACATGCTTTTATTGCATGAGATGAAAAATAAACAGAATATTATCAACTAATCAAATATCAGCGAATAACTTTTATTAAAAACAGAAATTAAAACCAATTATCAGAATGCGAATAATTGAATAAAACTTCAAAACTTGAAAGAATGAAAACAACTCACGAGAAAAACTAAATAATATTCGGAAGAAAGAAATCTTGATGGCACCAGTTCGTAGCCCCCAACTCGAAATCGGTGCTTTTTTTATGTTTCGTTCGTGGGAATCCTTACGGCAGCTTCCTTTTTCTTCCGTAACCTACTGCAGTCAGTAGGTGAATTGTTTATATAGGGGTTGAGATATTTAATCACACAAAGGCCCTTTGGACTTCATGAAATAATATATGAACCATTCAATTTTGAATTATTTCGCATTAAACCCCAAACTTCTTTAAAATCTTCTTTTTGTTTAAAGTCTCAATCAACGGGCTCGAGCAACCTATAAACATAAAAATTAATAATAAACATCAATTAACAAATATAAAAAAAACTAATAAATGTATATTAAAGGGCCAAAATATGTATATTTTGGCACTTATCAATGGTTATAGTTAGTGAAACATTAATGTATGATACGCTATAGAAAGTTTCTCTTTGGAGAAGAAAATGGGTCTATAAGACGGTTATAGTTAGCGTGGGGTAGTGTATGTCCGACCCTAATGTATAATACGTCATGGAAAAACTTGATCCTCCTGTTATGGTTTTAAATGAGAACATGTTTGGTACATAATAACTTAGGTGCGCTCACCTTAGGACCCTGGTACAAGATAAGCAAAAGAAAGGATGGTCCCATGAGACGGTTGTAGTTAGCAGATGTGGGAGGAAAGGATCTTGTGCAGATGATCCTTAGATTTCAGGTAAGTCGATGGATAGTAAAGAAAAGGACGATGTGTTGTTAATCTCTATCTTTTGTGTATTATAAATTATTATATTGTTGATTTGCTTATTGTAACGTAAGGGGTTAGTAGGGTTAAGATTATCTATTGAGTTTCAAAACTCATTATAGTACCGTTGGGCTGGCGTTTTATGCCAAGTAATCAAGAGACCGAAGGACATAATCCGCTGCAAGATGATCTGTACCAGAGTAAGGACTTCCCAACTGAGGAAGGGGAGTTTGTTGAGCCTTGGTTGCCTTATGTGGGCACACGCCCCTAAAATTTGTATAAAATAGGGTGCGCCCTTTTGGAAAAGCGCGGCGAAACGCTCAATTCAGAGTCGCCACTTGGGTTTGTGATATGCCACCCAAGGAACTGAACTTGAGACATTTTTTTCACGTTGTTTGATTTTGTAAAAGGCGTAGACTGGTCCGTCATCACATTGATATCTGAAGTTCGGGAGCCAGGTTACGAGAGGGGAAGAGTTTTAAGGCACCCCTCTCGCCTAATCTGGAGATCGGTCTCTACTCGGGCATTTGTAAAACGTTTGTTGTTCTCTCTCATTAATCGATTTTTAGCCAGTTAGGGTGGGAGAATAGTTAAAGGGGATTAAAACTGTAACATATTGGCAGGATGTGACAAAATAGTATGCTCACTTTATTGAAACATGTAGTATATGATGAAAACAGACTTCTGTGAGAGTTTTAAACAGACCGGATGACGCTGTTCTGGAGTGACGTGCGCAAGAAGAAAATAATATGTACTGATCAAGTCACTGCATGTTGTTTTAACCTGCGTACGCCACTTACAAACTTGTGTACGCCAGTAAGCCTAAGCCCACAGTTCTTATTTTCATTCCTTTGGGTTTTGGAAATGACCAGTGTACACTCAGGACAAACCAAGTAGTCTATATTACAGATAATATACAATTTTAAGCAGTTTGAAAAAGCTCAGAGGCCAACAAAAGAATAGAACCTCCCCTAAATAGTGTTGGGGATAAAACAGAGGGCAAAGCCTAGTTTCCATACATGGGTCAGCCACTGGTCAGGGTTTGACCAGCATACGCGGGTAAACCACTACAGTACGCCAGTTTAAGCCATTTGACCAGTGCTAGGCTTTGCACTTTCTGGGTTCTGAGACATGTTCAGAAAGACTCCAGAGGTATTCCATAATAGAAGGTATGAGTATAGAAACACAACTAACAGTTTTAACAAAGAAAAGCAATAAATTGATTTTTAACATGCTTCATGGTGATTAATTTGAACAGAAAGACATAAAACAGTTAGACACTGATCCCTACGCCAGTTTTACATGTACTGCCATTACTGGCGTACGCATATTGATGACTAGGGTGCATCAGTTCTAACCACTAATGGTTTTGAAACCTTGCCAACTTTAGGGCCAGGACTGGTATTGATTACCAGCCTTAACCCTACCAGCCCCCCTCAGGGATCAGAACAGAGAGTATTGTCAAGGTGTTATACCTTTGATTTTGAGTTTGAAAGATGTTTGAGTTTGAATAGGGGCTTGAAGGATGAATGGAGAGTGTATAGGAATGTAGTGGAAGTATGGAAGTTGTGTTGTTTTGTTAACACCTTTCTTTTGCAAGAAAGAGATGAACATAAGAGAGTAGGATTCTTAACACTTAACAAATTGGTAACCAAACTTGTAACCCTTTGCATGGGATACAATAGGGGGTATTTATAGGAGATATGGAGGGAATGAGGGGTGTAACCAACTGGTTTGAGGGCTGGTTGGGTTTGAGTGCAAGCCTCCCTCTCATTCAGTGATGGAGGAAAAGTGATGGAGGTTATGTGTGAGAGGGGGAACATCCCCCTGCCACGAGGTCAACTTCAGACGAATAAACAGGGTGTTGGGATGCCCCAAAAGTCTTGTGATTATGGTTGAATAAAGATGATGGGACTAGCTTTGACCAGCATACGCAGGTGAATAACCTGCGTATGCGAATCCAATATGCCCTGTTGATAAGCACACAACAATGCCATTAAGGGTGCGCTAAGTCCTCAATTTAGTTTGATTTCATCGTTAAATTAGTCATTTTTATTTGATATTGCACGTAAGGTTTGTTTTTAGTGTTTTCAGGTAAATCGTGTGAATAAGGCATGTTTTGACGTCATGGATGACCCGAGTGCATCCAAATACCCGAGGAACTAATGAAGACCCTGTCAGCCCCTGAAAATCTGTCTAAGTATGGAGAAATGACTTTTCGAAAAAATATCAATTTTTAAGATAAAAAATGGCGGTAATTGATCCTTGAATTTTTCTAATAGCAACGTCAAATTTGTAAGGTTTTATTCAAAGAGCAAGATCATATTTTGAGTCATTTCTTCTATAGAAAAGCGTGTTATTTTCTATTTTACACTAAAAGTTGGGGTCAACATTTTGATTGGATTGAAATCTCAAAATTCTTGTAATGCCATTGTTTCCAAATGGGGGGTACTTCCTTATTTTCATTAAATAAATTAAAGTAAAGAAAATGTAAAAGAAATGTTTAAAATGAAGTCTTTACTTAAGTTTAGAGAATGAAAATAAGATGCAGTGAAAGATGTTGGGTGCTGTGAAAGCTGCTGGGAGCTGTGAAGCTAAAGCTAGAGCTAAAGGATTCGGTATCGATACTAAGGAAAAAGAGGTATCGGTACCGAGGAGCTTAGAGGCGACAGTTAGCCTGCTCGGTATTGGTACCATCTATTTCACTCTATCGGTACCGAGAGCCTTCGAAGCAGAATCTTTGGAGCATCTTTGGGATATTCTGTGCATAAAACAGGGGCAATATAAATACCCCGTTATGCCACCATTGTACGATTTGGACAGAAATGTACCTATTTTTTGATCTAGAATTAGATTTGCTTGCTTTTTGAATTGTTCTTCATTTTTCCAGCTTTGAATTTTCATTTTCTGCCTTAGTTAATTTAGTTTTGTTGTTGTTATCATCATTAAAGTTGCAGCTACTCTTCCAATCTATCATAATCTTTAGTTTATTTCAAGTTTTGTTATTCCATTATGTTAGCTAGAGTTTTGCTTGCTTTTATCTCTCTAGATATGAGTGAATAGTTTTTCAAGATTAGGTCATGGGGTGATTAATACCTCATGGCTTGAGTTAAATTTATTTTTCTCATCATAAAGTTTGAATATTTGGTTCGAAAATTGATGTGTAGTTCGAATTTGTTTGTCAAATTGCTAAAGTGTTAACCTCCTTGATCATGTGTAGTTAAGGGCGAGCCTATTTATCACACATGATGCTTGGAACTCTGTCGCTCAAAATGTTTGCCAAATGAATTCTAGAGCTAGCTTGATAATCGAACCGTATATCTTCCGGGTTGAGAACCTTAGTTGAGTATCTCAAACCAAGTAGTAGGATGAGAAGAGTGATTTAACTTGAGTCGTGGATGTTAGGATATCCTAGACCTATCCTGTCTTTTATTCTAGTTAATTCGCTTAAATTTAGCCTTTTAATTTCCACCGCTTAAAGTAAAACAAAGTTGGTTGTCTAAAGGCCGAAAACCTTGCTTACATCTACAAATCCAACCAAGCCGTATTAAATATTTCCTTGGGTACGATCCCGATCTTTCGGATTATTATGTTTCAAATGACGTATTAAGCTCTACGCTTGGGGCGTTATTCCTTATATCAGAGCGCACGAAGCACCTGCCCCGGTCAATGGTCAAAACTGACCAATGACTGACACGTGGCAATTGGACCAGCGTACGCCAGTTGTACACTAGCGTATGCAGGTAAGGTTTTACTGAGACTTTTTGGCTGAAGTTTAAAGGGTTTTTAATGCTCAAAACTCAAACATACTAACATTCTCGGGGTATTCTTGATCTTATTCATCATCGGGGAATCAAATACTGTAAGTAAACTAATCTGGGAAGTCCAAAATAGGGTGTCTACACCTTATCCTCAGAAGCTCTGTTAATTTAAAGTATTGTTATTTGAATTTCCAAAAGTATTATCACATTTGTCAAATTTTGTTTTATTTTGTTAGGTTGTAAGACAGTTAAGTAGTTTTGAATTTGGTATTTGAGATTTCTACTGCTAAACTCTGTTTGATAAAATTTCATTTCTCAAATCAGTTTTATGGATTATAAAATCAATTATAAATGATTTAATTAACGTGTCCGAAAATCGGGGCATTACAATTATAAAACAGATCAGTAGGGTCATGTGACTCCCTTATGCCTACATCTGATCCACCCCTGCCTTAGAGAAGAAAATCAAACTAGAAAAACAGAAAGAAGATTCCAATCAACTGAATCCGATCTCAAAAAATCACATTCAGAGTCTCAACAGAAGTTTCGACAACTGTTATCGTACTTCACGCGTTTGATTGAATTGTTGTTGAAATCCTGGCCACAGTCTTAATGCTGGAATTCCCAAGGATGGAAGGAAATAATACTACGACTACAGTGTTAGTCTTGGTGAAGTCAATGCTGTAAGTTTTATTCTTTATGGTGTTAGATAATTAACACTCTACGTTATGCCAGGACCTAGAACTATCATGATTATCACAATACAACCATTAAGGGGAAACTAAATAAATAAGAAAGGCGTATCCGAATCCAGTAATGCGGAACTTGAGCGATCCAGTGATTAATTGAACCAACCGTAATATCGCTAGAGCATTAAGCCCTAGGTGGAAAGCAGGTTTCTATCTCTTGCCTTACTTTCTAGCCTCTTAGTATATCACGTTAATTTGATAGAATCTTAGACGCTCTTTTATAGGCAAAGAGAGGACCAGTTTTCTTATTGACCATTGATACTAACTTCCCATCAAAGTATAGCGTATTTAGGAAACAACTTCTCTATTTGACCAATAGAATATATCTTAAGCATAATATATGGAAAATCCCATTAAACCCATAATTCATATGTGCCATATATAATACATGTGGGCCACCACAATGGCTAAATCAAAATTTAGTCTTACATTCTCCCACTTGACCCATATGATAACTTAAGTAGAGTTTAACAAGGTAAACATAAGGCGCGCCATAAGTCCATATCATATACATCACAATGATGGTCACAATCATAATACTATTATTAAACAACCCACTAGTGCAAGTCATGGCGGTTCTACATCACGATGATGTAGTTCCCTCCATGTACCACAATCACTAGCAAACTTTTTAACATAGTCTTTAAATGAGAAGCGTTTTCATTAGGTCCAACAATAATGTCTTTTGTCAAAGACTATTCCTATAAACATTAATCATTCACATACATGTACGTACTACACATTACAGGAAATTATCAGAAACACATAATTGAGATCTCTCAAAGTGTCGAATAATATTGTCATCATATTGCAATCCATAAATTTCAATTGCTATGGTTATGCTAGACCCATTCAATTAGCATATTTCTTAAACATCTTTGCACTAACCCACTCATTAGTGGATATGCAATCATAAGTTATGTGCTTATGCCTTTAGTGACACTTTTGTTTCTGAAATTTTTCTTAGAAAAGAAAATAGTTGCGGAATCATAAACTCCTAACGACTTGGTAATGGTGTCAACAACCCCAAATCCTAAGATAAGTTTCCCAACTGCCACAATTCTATCAACATAATCGATGAAGCAATGATAGCTACTTCAAAACTTTTATTTGCTCTTTCACATAATAGAAACAACTTATCAAAAGTAGACTTTCTACTATTAAAGCTTTTAACAAAAATCTGAATTTGAGTAGCTAATAAACTCAAGATCATCAGACTCCTTAATGTGAGCATATAACCTTTAGTTTAAAAGTTCATGAGAAAAACTTTTAGTGCAAACAACATAAATATCAGTATAGCAAACAGAACACCGTCAACATACACATTAAACATGTAAACTTACTCCTACTAATCTTTGGATATATACACCAGTTAATAGTGTTTAAGAGACCAATAGTATCAGCAAACATAAGAAACCAATGGTAGGAGCTTGTTTAAGTCCAAAAGTTGACTTCTCAAGTTTTTAACAAAGTGCTCTTTTACTTTAGTTGAGAAAACTTTAGGTTGATTCATATAGACTCTATCATTTTAACTCTCATTCAAAAAGTTATTTTCACGTCCAAATGTAACTCTAAATCATAAAGAGTTACCTCTCAATGCCACGATAATTTTCTGCAAGTTCTTCTCGCATATAAGAGATAAGAGCTCTTTACTATTATTTTTTTTTGATAAGCAAACTCTTTACTATTATGCCTCCTTTCTGAGTGTAATTCTTAGCCACAAGTTTGACTTTATAACATTCTATATTGCCCTCTAAGTCAAGTGTAGTCTTGAAGACCCACTTGCAACATACTTTCTAGTATCATTATGGCAATCCAACAAAATTTCAAACTTCATTATGTTTATTGGTTCAACTCATCATTCATGGCATCAATCCATTTAGTAAAATTATCACTTTATGTGGCTTGTGAAAATAAAATCGGATCAACAAGACAATCTTGTAGATAAATCAAATAATCATGCAAATAGCCAATCTCATGTGCCTTCGAGATATCCTTAATGCTATCTTCTGTGCTCTATTCGGGATCCGTTTAGAGAAGACTCTTCCAGGAACTCTGCAGCAAAATGGCATTGCGGAGCGAATGAACAGGACTCTGACAGAGCATGCACAGAGCATAAGGATATACGCGGGGTTGCCCAAGCAGTTTTGGGTAGACGCGAACAATACATCAGCATACTCAATCAACCATGGGCCATTAGTTCCATTGAACTTTAGGATACCGGAGGAGGTTTGGAGCGATAAAGAGGTAAATCTCTCACACTTGAAGATTTTCGATTGTGTTGCTTATGTCCACCTCAGTGACAAAATCAGAGACAAGCTAGATGCTAAGTCACTGAAGTGCACGTTCATTGGGTACGGCGGCGATGAGTTTGGTTATCGTCTTTGGGATGAGAAAAACAGGAAGATAATCAGAAGCCGAGATGTCATATTCAATGAGTTGGTGTTGTATAAGGACAGGATAGCAAACAATGCAATGGGAGTTCTACTCAAGATCGCGAGGGTCCTGCAGGGGTGGTCGCGCAAGAGGATCGCAAGGCACCTGAGTACTTTAGTTTGGAGGATCTTCCAGAAAGCAGTGGGGATGAGTCGGGATCTGACCGGATGGATGAGGCAGTCTCGCGGATAGAGGCTGGGGCAGTTCCAGAGACAACGTCTAGCTCACCGGCTGTCGTAGCAAGGAGATCAATTAGGGTACCCAAACCTAATCCAAAATACCTTTCGTCGCTGGATTATTAGCTTTTGACAGATAGCGGGGAACCATCTTGCTATGACGAGGCTTTATAGGTCGGTGATGCTGTGAAGTGGGAACGTGCTATGCAAGAAGAGATGGATTCTCTTCACTCGAATGTGACTTGGGAGTTGGCGAAGCTTCCCGCGGGGAAAAAGGCGCTACAGAACAAGTGGGTATACCGCGTCAAGTAGGAGAGCGACGGTAGCAAGAGGTTTTAGGCCAGATTGGTTGTGAAGGGCTTTCAACAGAAAGAAAGGGTTGATTTCACAGAGATTTTTTCCCCAGTTGTGAAGCTGACCACTATCAGAGTGGTATTGAGTTTGGTGACTGCTGAAAATCTCTACCTTGAGCAATTGGATGTTAAAACTGCGTTTCTTCATGGTGACTTGGATGAAGAAATCTATATGAAGCAACGTATTGGCTTCATTGAGAAGAGCAAGGAAGAGATGGTGTGCTGATTCAAGAATTGAAACAGGCTCCTAGACAGTGGTACAAAAGTTTAACGGTTTCATGCAGCGCAACGGCTACACAAGGTGCCACGCGGATCATTGTTGCTACCTTAAACAATGTAACGCGAGCTACATAATCTTACTACTCTATGTAGATGACATGCTTGTAGCAGGGTCTTATTTACGCGAGATAAACAAGTTGAAGCAACAGTTGGCAGCAGAGTTTGCTATGAAAGATCTGTGTGCAGCGAAGTAAATACTTGGAATGAGGATCAGTAGGGACAGAACTCAAGGGGTCTTGAAGTTGAGTCAAGCTGAGTATATTGAACGAGTTCTTGAAAGGTTCAATATGCAAAACTCAAAGGCAGTTGGCGTGCCTCTGGGAAGTCAGTTTAGACTTTCTGACATGCAGTCTCCAAAGACAGATGCTGAGAAGGAGCACATGGCCAAGGTACCGTATGCCTCGGCCATCGGTAGTCTGATGTACGCGATGGTCTGTACGCGGCCGGACATTGCCCACGCGGTGGGAGTTGTGAGCAGGTTTGCGAGCAATACGGGAAAGCAGCATTGGGAAGCTATCAAATGGTTACTGAGGTTCCTCCACGGGTCCGCGGATGTATCGCTGTGTTTTGGGAGAGCAGATTTGGTGGTGAGAGGATATGTGGATGCAGATTTCGCTAGTGATCATGATACAAAGCGAAGCACCATAGGATATGTCTACACTTTGGGATCAATAGCGGTGAGTTGGGTCTCGCGTCTGCAAAAGTTGGTAACTTTGTCCACGACAGAAGCTGAGTATGTAGCAATCACGGAGGCCGTTAAGGAGATGATTCGGTTGAAGGCTTTTCTGGGTGAGTTGGGTTTGAAGCAGGAGAACAGTGTTCTTTTCAATGACAGCCAGAGTGTTATACACCTTGCGAAAAATCCAATGTTTCATGCTAGAACGAAGCACATTGATTTGAGGTACCATTTCATTCGCTTGCTTTTGGAAGAAGGGGAACTGTTACTAGAGAAGATTTTGGGGAGTCAAAATCCAGCAGATATGTTGACAAAGTCGGTCACCATCGAGAAACTGAAGTTGTGCTCAACTTCAGTTGGCCTTCGCGCATGAGAAGTTGGAGGGCCAGGGTCGCACCAGGAGGGGTGAAGTTCACTACGTCTGCTATTGATTGAGGTTGTTGATATTGGTTTACTTTAGTTATCTTCAAGTGGGAGATTGTTGGGGATGCAGACAACTTTCAGCAACAGAGTTCAGCAACAAAGGTTTGTGACCAGCGCGGAGAGTTCCGGGACAGGTAGGCACGTGGTCAGGCTCGCGGCAGGTAGCGCATGACAGACAAGCTCGCGGCCAAGATGGGCCGTGGGCTACGGCCCAAGTTGGTTGGAGGGGTCCAGCTATTACTTAGGGTTTGCCTATAAATATTAGTTGTTGTATTCATTATTTTTTGAGCAGTTTGCTAGAGAACGAGCAGAAAAAGCGAGAGGCTGTTTTTGCTATACAGAGACAGAATTCTAGAGAGAGAGAGAGAGCAAGAGAAAACTTTTCTCAGAGAGGAAAGAGAAAACTTGTAATCTTTAGTTTTCTTTGTTCATAGTAGTCTGGTGTGGCTCCTGGGGACGTAGGCAAATTGCCAAACCTCGTATATCTGTGTATTCTGTTTTTCTGTTCCTCTCTCTTCCTTTTCTCAAGTTTGTTTTCTATGACGATAGTATCTCAAGATCCTGAAGTTTTTTTTTTTTGTTCGTTGCGAGTCTGAGCACGAGGCTCCAATTTCCCAACAGAATTGTGAAACGAATCACGACTATCACTAGGGTGAAAAAATCCAGTTAGATATTTCATCAATATATTCTTCTCGGTGGTTGATTTTTCACCCAAAATGCTACACACACAACGGTTGTGCGAAACTCTTTACACAACCAATTGCTACTCGTCCATTGTTATAATGGACGGTCCAGATTTACTCAGGGAATAAATAAACTATTCACACGAATAGTTCATGTTGCGCTTGGAAAACTTACGATGATAATAGTAGTAGTAATAATTATAGTAATTAGTCATTAACTTTATGACATAGAAAAATAGTCGAGGTGTGCTCAAGCTGACCCGAACATCCGGTTAACATAACCTATTGTAGTGGGAGTAGTTTGTTACCTGAGTGTGTGTATTACACTACCTGCACCCACAACTGTAAAAATGTCTCTCTCTTGGGCAAATTTACTCGATAGATTAGCGACGTATTCCGCCACGGCCTCAGCCACCTCCTCCTCCGTGGTCTACACATTCACCACCCCCTTCGCCGTCGACATTCCGGACATGATACCAGATAAGACGAGAGTAAGAGCGAAAGAGAGCGCGAAGCGCAAAACCATCACGGCACCCTTTTAACTTCCTCTGTTTGGTTTCAATGGAAAAGGAATGGAAGATGGGAATATGAGCATCAGGAGGAATATTAATAAAAGGAGAGTTAAAGTAATAAACTTCTTACTTCGGCTTCTAATTGAGTTAAAAGTCAATATTAACTTTTTTTTTCAAAAGAAAAGTATATTCTTAATATTAGTCATCGGATGAGTCGTTATTTTCCAAACACCAATGAAATATTGTCACATTCATTAAAAAAAAATCTAGTAAGGTTACATGCATTCATTAGGAGAGATGCATGAAAGCAACTTCACATCAATATGTGTAAAATATTGATTATATTATTTAATGGCCTTGGGCCACTGCAATGTGGTGCCCTAATACACTTCTTCACTACACATTTTGTGAGGTACGTACAATTAGTATTAAGCCCCTAGGAGTTCTAATTGAGCTAAACAAGTGTGGAATAGAGATTTCTCGCTTGATTGAGGCGTAAAGCAAACAAGGACCCATCCTACATCTTGCACACCATAGACATGTAGTAAAAGTCTATATTGCAGGCCAGCTCAAGTGTTAGCAATCTTGTGTCCCACAACATCTACGTGGGTTCACACCCCAATCCCACTCTCTAGACTAGATCGATAAAATAGAACTGCTCGTTATCAAGAAAAAGAAAAAGAAAATTGTATTGCATTTACTTCCTATTGGTGAGATGGAGATCGGTCTACATCGCTCCTTTGTGGTGGGTCTTCCAAAAAAGACTAATATACCCTCTTAGTATCATTCTAATTTCCTAGCAAAAAAGCACACCCACACCCACACGCACATATATAGATACATACATATACAGAGGAGAGAGAGGGTGTGTGTGTGTGTGTGTGTGTGTGTGTGTGTGTGTGTGTGTGTGAGAGAGAGAGAGAGAGAGAGAGAGAGAGAGAGAGAGAGAGAGAGGAGGAGGAGGAGGAGGAGGAGGAGGTTGGAGATGGTCTGAAGCTTCTAAGCATCTCCATCAGTCTCGTTTCATCCTTGCCCCGTTCCCGTCGTTGCCTCACTTTGCTACAGTGACTCGATAGAGCCAGCGAGTCACTGTAGCATTCGGTTGTTTCTCTCTCTCTCTCTCTCTCTCTGATCTTCACAGACACCAGATCCGGCATCGGCGATGTTTGGCTCCGTTATCGATTTGTGGGTTGTAGTAAATCTAGGGTTTGAGGAATTAAAATGGTGTGTTTTTTGGGGGTGAATTGCAATATCAGATCTGTCCAAGTCGTCGGTGTCGACATCTTCCAAAGTTGCTGACGTTGATCTCTCTCAGTGTTTGTGTACAGTGTAAACGGGCCTGTGACAATTGCTCCTTCGATCCAAATAAGTTGCCCCGAGTATGTTCCTAAGTTATCCCGTGTATAAACTTAAGTTCCCCATACATGAATTTAAGTTTTCGTGTTTGAACCTAAGTTGCCGTTGATTCAAGACAGGAGGAAGGAGTATTTTTATCTTCAACATCATGTCGTGGGAATTATTGTTTTCCTTTCTAGGACAATTCCAAAAAAATGATCCATGAGTTTTTTTAGAAAATGCAATTCCCCCTAAAGTTTTTTTAGAAAATGGTCGATACAGATACAGACACACGGGACACTGCAATAATAGAAAATGTCTATAACAGACAAACAGCACTACAATTAACCCAAAGAAATGAGAACACAATTTTCGGTGTTATTGTCATGAATATGTATCCAGTGTCCATAACCAACAAAAGTTAAAGAAAACTAACACTAGTCACCATTGTATCGCAAATACCATGATACAATTTACGAAATAGGTTTGTTATATTATCAAAATTAACCCAAACGTGTCCCCAGGTGTCTCTCACTTGAGTCTTGGGGCATGCATGTTCCTTGCTTAAGAATTCCTAAAATAATTGGCATGTCAACACAGCTATCCCTCCGTGTCTCAAAGCGTGTCCGAAACGCAGACGGGCGACGGCTACCTTTGCAATGCATCGCCATCGTAGCATCTGTGGTTCATAGGGACCCTATAAATGGTAAATCATGTAGGATATTATCCAATATACAATCACAATATCAGAACAACAAAAGCAGGCTTACTGAGAACATAAATTGATTAGTAGGACCAAAAAAACACAAGGTATACGGTTTCTCACAATTTTCAGAAACATATTAGAACACAGGCCTTCGTCTAAATAGCCTTTTTCAAAACAACATATATTGTGCACTGAAGTAGCAGGCATTATTTTAAGTGAACGTTACATATTGGTTGCTAACTTACTAAGGGGATATTTTGCGAAATGAACCAACTATAAGTGACACTAGAATAAATAGAGCAGAGCAAACAAAACTCAGCCAACGAAACTTCGGGTCGTGTGTTCGAGTCTGAAGACATCCACTTTGTGCATTTACTACCGAAGGTTAGGTATGTGCCCAATCTACTCCTCCCCGACACCATGACTGACAAAAGAAAATTGCGAAGGGCTTGGAGGCACAGGAACTTCGACAACTCCTTCAAGCATCTGAGTAACCTTCCTCATCGTGGGCCGTTGAGAGGGATCTTCTTGAATACACCAAATTCCGACCATCAGAAATCTCTGCACCTTCCTCCAGTCATTCAAGGCCTCGGAATCGTCCTCAACCAAAGCATGCAATTCATCTTTCAGAAAGCAGTCACAAACCCAATCAGTTAAAATTGCTCTCTCGTCAACCCCCATCTCCGACCCCTCTACGTTTTTTCGACAAGTAATGATCTCAAATAGCAACACACCAAAGCTGTAAACATCAACTTTAGCGGTTACCGGCTTGTTTCTAAACCATTCCGGTGCAACATACCCTCTTGTCCCTCTAATACCAGTATTTGTCTGGCTCGGATTGATCATCAGCAGTTTAGCCAACCCAAAGTCGGTAATCCGGGCGCTGTAATAGTCGTCAAGAAGTATGTTTTGAGGCTTTATATCGCAATGGATGATCTGCGTGCAGCATTCTTCGTGTAGGTAGAGGAGGCCTCTAGCAATTCCCAATGCAATTTCGCTCCTCTGGTTCCAGCTTGGCTTTGTCTCTCCAAAAAGGAAGCTAGCGAGAGTGCCATTACTCATGAACTCGTACACTAACATCCGGTGCTCCCCTTGGTCGCAAAATCCAACCAGTCGGACTAGATTCTTATGATGGGTCTGGCCAATCACATGTACTTCGGTTCTAAATTCCTTCTCTCTCTTTTTCCTGAACCACCCTTTCTAGCTTCTTGACCGCGATAGAAGTTCTAGAATTCCCCATTGGTACTGCCCCTCCATACACAATTCCAAAAGCTCCCCTTCCAAGTTCTTCCTTGAATCCATCTGTAGCCTCTGCAAGCTCTTCATAAGAAAAACAACGAAGATTAGTTTCCACAGCTCCGAACCCATGACGACTATTCAAGATCTTCTTCTGGTAGATGAGGGAAAAACCCAGGCAAAAGGCACCCAGAAGTGCGACATTGACGAATAAAGAGCTACCCAGAAGCACAGATCCAACAACAATCAAAGTCCGATCGTTCTTCTTTATGTCCCGAAGAGGAAAACGAGGATCGGTAGTAGATGGAGGAAGGTCACCTTTCCTGAACTTCATGAAAGCCTTCCCATTAACAACACTGTCCTTCCTCCCATTAGAAAGTGGCAGCTTCTTCTTCCAGCAGCTATCTTGCCGCAGAATAGCAACAGCGCAGAAACAATCCTGGAGGCAAGAGTTTCTGCACATTGCTTCACTGAAAGGCTTCAATTGCTCGTAGTCAGACAGAGGCCAATCAGTATCTATTAACACCGACAAGTCATAGAGATCTCTGTTGGAACTCTTGTGGTCATCTTCTTCACAGCTTAGTGTGAAATTTGGCTTACAGTCTCCGTACTTGTCGTTTGGATCAAGCAACGAAAAACCTTCAGGGCACGAACAATTAGGCCTTTTATTATCATCAATTGTGCATATGCTGTTGAAGCCACAAGCCCCTCTACCTTCACTTGCTGTAATACCAACACAAATGTTATCCGGCTCTGACCACAAAACAGTCCAAGTGCTCGGACTGGCATTTTCAGTCTTTGGATGATAGTACAGTGTGAAAACCCCATCAAAATCGAGAGTTGCTCGGTAGTAGTAGTCACCAGATGGGAGTACAGTTGTTGGTCCAAGTACTACACTTTGGTTACTTCTTTTCAATACGTGAATATATCCTGTCTCATTGAAGATAACTCGGTAACCACGATTTGTTACATTAACATCATCAACAGTGTTGCTCTTGTAGTAAGCATCATAAGCGAAATTGGTACCCAAGTCTCTAGTATTAAGTACGAGATTCCCATCTTCGAGCAGGCGGAGCTGGAACCTGTCAAGAAAATTATTCCCATGGTAAATATTCATCAAAAGACTATGAAGGGCCAAATAATTATCCATTCCAAACACATAATAATCCAGAAGCAAGTTACTAGTACGAAAGATCATGCTTGTGAGAATGGGAGCCGGGAGGTGCGTAAACGTTGTCTAAAGCTGATGTTACTCCCAGTGTGAAGGTCCAGACGAAGTGCACCCGCTGCAAAGTTCAACTCAAGTGCTCACAAGTCACAAGCCTTAATCATTTTGTGTTCACTTCCATCACGAGAATTTGAATGAGTCAGAAAAGAGTTGCTCACGGATATAGAAAGTAGTGAAAAAAAGACCCCTTTTTCAAATTTCCTGCTTTCTCATTGTTTCTGTATATATTTCTCTCTCTTGATCGAATGCATAAATCAAGTCACATTCCCCTTAGTGTTGGGATTCCACCCAAGTGGGGTGGTGTGCGCGAAGTACAAGATCACTCTCTACCTTATTTCCTTAACCATATTAGGGTTTTCTTCTTGCCTATATATATTGATGTATATGAGAGCAGATACGAGTGTGACTGAAACAATGTGATGGAGAGGGTGAAGTCAAGTGGGTGAGCCGGGATGGCTCGCTGGAGAGGTGGGAGCCGGTAGTGGCTCTCCCAGAGAAGTTTTTTCATCTTGTATTATTATGTAAATAATATTAAGGGAGTTTTTCCTCATATTGTTGTGTTGTTGAGTGACCCTAGATCCTAACAAGTGGTATCAGAGCCGATGGCTGACGATCTTTGGGCTGACTCAAACCGATTTGGTGGACTTGCACGGAGACTCTCAAAGGAGCGAGAAAAATCCAAGGTAACTCTCGATGGAGCAAGGATGCAGGTGGAGCACTACATGGAGGCTCTCGATGGAGTAAAGGGGTTGGTTCTCGATCGATGGAATGGGTACGGTGAAGTCCGGGGTTAAATTGGTGTTGGAGAGTAAAAAAGATCATGGATCACTACAAGAAAATGAAATTTGGTGACAAAAAAGTGGCGACGAAATTTAATTTCGTCACTAAATGAGTATATTTGGCGACGAAAAATAAATTCGTCATTGTTTTGACAACTTTCATGACGAAATAATATTGTCACCAATTATACCTATTTAGTGATGAAAAAAATATTTCCGTCACCAAAGGTACCCATTTGGCGACGAAATACAATTTCCATCGCCGAAAGCTTAAAAAATGTGACGAAATTATTTTTCGTCACCAAAGATAATCATTTGGTAACAAAAAATATATTTCGTCGCCAAATGAGACCAATTTAGTAACGGTTTTTTTTTGTTGTCACCAAATGCTTAACTTTGGTGACGAAAAATAATTTCATCACCATTTTAACGCTTTCGGCAACGAAAAATATATTTTGTCGTCAAATGGGTACCTTTGGTGACGGTGACGAAATTTATGAATTGAGCTTTGTCACTAAATATATTTCGTATATAACTCTTTACTAAGAACTTCCAATTAAAATAATTCAAATTGGGTTTGAATAATAACTCAAATGCCTACAACTTTCATGTTTATCAAAATTGCTAATTTTAATGTTTAAAGGTTCAAAATTACATTCGAAATATATTTTCATGTTAAACATATATGTTATATATTAGATATTTCAAATATGTATTAAAAAGTGTGTGTAGTGCAGTTGGTTGAAATTTGCGAGAAAAACTTATGGGACTTGGGTTTGAAACCCAGCAGTAGCAAGAAAGAGAGATTTTTTTTTATATGAAAACGTCTTTTGCAATGAAAAATTTCATCACTGATTATTGGTGATGAAAATTTTCATCACCAATGTGACCTATCGGTGACGAATTTTTTCATCACCAAAAACAGTAATTGATGACAAAAAATTTCTTCATCAAAAAGCACAATAGGTGAGGAAAAAATTTCGTCACCAATTACTCAATTTTTGGGACGAAATATTTCGTCATCAAAAGACACTATAGGTGACGAAAAATAGATTTCGTCGCCAGGTAGGAATCCTCGACAATCTTCAAAAAAAATTTCGTCACCTATATTTTTTGTGGCGAAAAACATGTAATTTGCGATGATTTTCATTCATCACCCCATATAATTTTTCTTGTAGTGGATCAAATCGATGGGGAGCAAGGCCCAATGCATGATTCACATATGAGGGAGAGATTGTTGAGAACATGTGTGAAAGGTTGAGCCGCACATCAGATAAATAGAAAAATAGTTGGATCTTAATATACAATTAGATGACTCACCACTTACAAGACTTAGTCTTTTAAGTGGATATGAGTCATTCAATATATATTGGGTCCATGTGATGTGGTGTGGACTTTGTGGTTACTCCCCAACGGATTGAGCTAGCGCGCACTGGAGAACCTCAGGCGTATTAGACTCCCAACAGTTAGTAGATCCATACATAGAGAAAATATGTGGCAATGGTATCCAAGAGCATGAAAAATGATGATAATAAACCATGTTTAATTTTGTAACTTAAATCCTAATAAAGCTCAATAATCATAAACCAAAACTACTATCAAAATGTTCTGAAAATAACCTTCCCCTGGAGAAATTCTTCTCCGACTGTCGAGAAAAAAGGAGCTCGCCAGACTCCATGATCTGCGTAGGCAACAAGGTGTCTGTCGGGTATTTGAAGCTCTCCCATATGTTAACCGAACCCCCACCAACAAGCACAAAGCTGCCCGTATCCCTCATAATGCCATTAGCAACTTGGTTACGAATGGGAGTGGAACTCCACAACTCTCTGCCTTGAGGGTTACTGAGCACTAGCCCTTTGCTCGCGGTTATCCCTACTTTCGATCCAGTTGACACTGGAACACCTTTGTTTGCATGCCAAACAATGGTTTGGTCGGGTATCTTGTAATACCATATGGAGAGCAAGAAGAGATTGTTATCTTGGAGTTGTTTAAACCCAAATGCAAAATCTTGAGAAGCGGATAGCCATGGGGTGGTGGAATTGTCACCAGCTGTGATAGATGCACCAACGTCTACGGTTCCATTAGTCTGAGCAACAGTAGAAAATGGCAGCAATAATAGGAAGCAGAAGAGAGTATGAAGAAGAGGATAAGACATTGCTAGGTTTGCGATCAAGGAAGTAAATTAGCTCATATATAACTATGTAAGGAAAGAGAAGAGTTTGAGGTGAAAGGGAAAGGAAAAGGGAAAGGGTAAGACTTTCGGAGTCAATCCATAAGTTTGAGTGAAGGATACTCTGTCTCCTTTCACTTTCAGGGAATCTCATTACTTTTGAATGTTTCTCACTGTAGCTGGTCTTTGGTCCCTATTTTTTAATGTTTCTCACTTTAGATAATCGGATTTTCGTGCCAGTTGGCACATCTTGGGGCTCTAAAATTAAGGACTGGACAACCTTTAATGACCTCAAAATTTGGAATGTTTGGCTTCCGTGGAATTCGAACATGCGACTTCATGAAAGACAAACACTTATTTGTTTTCTTATGCCCACTTGGCCAAATCCCTTAGGGTTTCTTTTGAATGTTATTACATCTCAGAGCAGTGGCGGATCTAGGAATTTCATATAGAGGGGTCACATTTCAAGTATAAGGTTAGCCCTTAAATTTCAAAGCCCAAGGTAAACCTTAAATATGGGGTCATCTATAATTTTTTTGACAATAAGTGAAAAAGATAAAAATCACTTAAATAAAGTTGAACCTTTGTTGTAAAATTGTTATTTTTGAATTAAGATCATGTAACGAACAAGGAAAAAATATATATCATCCTATAATTGCAGTCGTAATCAACTTTCAAAAATGTCCATGCTAGTACTTTTAAAATTGAATATAAGTAAAAGGAAAAAATTGAAACAAAGTCAAATATCTTTAATCATACTAATACTTTATTATACAGGGTATTGTAAAAGCAAGTTTCGAACCACTGACCTCTTGTGAATGTTTATCTCTCACCACTACACTAGTAATCATTATGTTAAAATTAGCAACATATATATTATCTATATTATTGTAACGATCCGGATTTTTGCCCTATTTTTTTTTGAATAAAAAAATTATTTTTAATCAAATAGTTTATAATAACTGATTAATTATTTTATTGGGTAATTAGATTAAACTAGAATCTAGATTAATTTTTGGTGTTTAAAATTAGTTTAGCATATACATTATTAATTAGCTTGTAACTATATGTGTGTGTCTATATATATTTATAATATACCCATCCCACAATTTATAGGATTATGCTCCCATCCCCTCTCCTTTATCTCTCCCGATTCTATCTCTCTCACTTCCCTCCCACATTCCATCACCTTCACCCATATCATCTCACTCTCCCACCTTTCTCCACTACTCCCCCTATATCACTCCACGTGCACTACAAAACCAAACCCATCTTTACCATTCCCATTTTATTATAGAGAGAGAGAGAGAGAGAGAGAGAGAGAGAGAAGAAATCTGTAAAAGAAGAGAAGAAAAAGAAAAGAGAGATCACACCATTTTATTTTTCAACCATATCACGTACCTCTATTCGTGGCCTGTTTCTTCCATGTTGATGTCATTTATAGGCTTGAGTTTCTCCACGAATGTTGTAGAGGGGGTCGAGAGCTTAGATTCCACCCCAAGAATCGAACGGTCAAGGATTGATAGAGTTATTGCCGTCTAAAGTTTGGTAAAATTCTCGGATTCTAATTTCCAGGCAGATTCAGCGACCATTCTAAATCTCCATTTTTCTTCTACTTAGAGTGGTGTTCGGGCTTGGACTTCTTCACAAAAGTTGTAGAGTGTTTCAAGAGCTTCACATTAGACATAAGAATCGTCCAAAACAGTAGAGGTTTAGTCAAGTTATTCCAGTCCAAAGTTGCTGCTACAATACTGCTCTTTTGCCACCAAACGAAAACTCACTGGACTCCACCGCTGATCGTTTTGTTTGGATTAAAGGTAGAATAATCGCTCCCCTACTCCCTCCTAAGTATATTATGTGATTACATATTGATTTTTTTGTTTCTGTATTGTTTCGGCTCCGAAATGGCTCAAGGACTGAGCGGGCATGCCAGGACTTGTCGCGTCCAATGTAAAGGACTGAGTGCCCCTTTTCTGACTTCAAATCTGTAAGAGCGATCGTGTTGCAAACCTAAGGGCTCGATTGCAGTGTTGATTCGTGGTTTTGCGTCTACGAGCGAGGACTTAATAATTTCCTAACCGTGTAGGAAAAGAAGTAATAACGTAGAATAACTTTATTATGTCGTAATAATAAAGTTGGGGGTACAAGAGAGATAGAAATGAGAGAGAAATGAGATAATTGCTTCGCTGAGAAGGCTTTGGTTTAAGCGTTGAACTTGATTGGTATGTGAACCCTTTTTTCATCTTGTGAACTTGCATTTATAGGCCAAGGGTCTTCGATTTTTCTGCATGCAAAGGCTTTGTTGTCCTCCTCTTGTGGCGCCATGTGTCCTTTGCAACTTCCACTTCATGGGATCATGGGGACATGGGTAGTTATCAGAGAATTACCCATGTGTTTACTCTTGTTCATGGGCAGTTACAAAGATAGTGGGCCACCTCCATTTGCTATTTCCGTGGGTTATCAAAAACCACTAGTCACTTGACTTAGTCAAATGTCTTTTTGCAAGTCAACAAGCACTTACCCACCTTCCACTTTTCATGGGTCTCTCGGGTAATGGGCCATTTAAATAAATTAAATGGCCTATTTATATGTTTAACTCACAAAAATGTTTCCAGAGACATTATCAACTTCCTATGGGCCTTTCTATTCTTTCTTTTATAAATAGGCCCAGAAACACTAAGCCCGTGGCTAAATTAAATTAAAATTATTCGGGCACAATAAATATTGTCTTGGCCCATTAATTTTAACCCAATACATCTCTATTTTTGGCCAAATCTAATCAAATAATAATGAACTGGCCTTCCAGCGCTAGCCCAGGACTGGGTGCTAAAAACGGATGTAAACAAGTATAAAAGAAATTGATTTCGACGTTGCGTGGCCGGAATGGTTATTCCTCTAGTTTTCTCGGCCGTGACCAGTGAAACCAACGAACTGGGTTTCAAATCTCTCTTGTTAAAATCACACTTTGGCCCTCCTAATTACTCTAGTGTACTATTTTGGCCTAAAGAAATACATTAAGTTACAATCGGCACCAGTTTCGGCTCAATAACATTTTCTTTATATTACTGCTAGGGTGTAATGTTAGCAATTGAAAATGATAAATATGTTATGATAATATTATCCTTGCTAATATTAGTATAATATTTACAAGTCACAAATAATAGATTTAATCCATTTATAAATGTGATAATATTATCTTAGTTATAATGATTTTAAGAATTTTAATTATAAAAGAACATGAGGATATATAATTTCTTTAGAGATAACCAATAAAATTTTAAAGGTATCGGCCTAATCATAATTAAAATATTATGTGTTTACTTGCACAATATTATTTGATATGTACTTTTTATCTCATTAAAATATATCATGTTATAAATTGAGTTGTTATTGATTGTATCATATTGTACGTGTTAGAATGGACCTAGATTCATTGGATGGTTACGAATAGTGATTCACGTAAACGATGTTAAGTAATGAAAAACTGGTAATTAATAAAGTGTTGAGATGTGAAATTGTGGATTGTGATTTGAGCCATGGGTATGGCAATGGTAACCATTGAGGCCCTATGTTGAAAAAGGGTAACCAATGGGGCCATGTGTTGAAAAGGGTTACTTGTGGGGCCCGGTGATGAGATATGTTGTGACACTAACGTATGATACGTCATGGGAAGTTTCTCTTCGAGGAAAGGAATGAGTCCTATGAGATGGTTATAGTTAGTGAGACATTAATGTAGGATACATTATGGAAAGTTTCTCTTTGGGGAAGAAAATGGGTCCATAAGACGGTTATAGTTAGCGTGGGGTATTAGATGTCTGACCCTAATGTATAATATGTCATGGGAGAACTTGATCCTCCTGTTATGGTCTTAAGTGAGAACATGCTTTGTACATAACTTAGGTGCGCTCACCTAGGACCCTGGTACAGGATAAGCAAAAGAAATGGTGGACCCAGGAGACGGTTGTAGTTAGCGGATGTGAGAAGAAAGGATCTTGTGGAGATAATCCTTAGATTTTAAGTAAGTCAATGGATAGTAAAGAAAAGGACGATGTGCTGTTAATCTCTATCTTTTGTGTATTATGAATTATTATATTGTTGATCTGCTTATTGTAAGGTAAGGGGTTAGTAGGGTTAAGATTATCTACTAAGTTTCAAAACTCATTATAGTGTCGTTGGGCTGGCGTTTTATGCCAGGTAATTAAGAGACCGAAGGACATAATCCGCTGCAAGATGATCCGTACCAGAGTAAGGACCTCCCAGCTGAGGAAGGGGAGTTTGTTGAGCCTTGGTTGCCTTATGTGGGCACACGCCCCTAAAATTTGTATAAAATAGGGTGCGCCCTTTTGGAAAAGCACGGCGAAACGCTCAATTCAGAGTCGCCACTTGAATTTTGTGGTATACCACCCAAGGAACTGAACTTGAAACATTTTTTTCACGTTGTTTGATTTTGAAAAAGGCGTAGACTGGTCCGTCATTACCTTCATATCTGAGGTTCGGGAGCCAGGTTACGAGAGGGGAATGGTTTTAAGGCACCCCTCTCGCCCAATCTGGAGATCGGTCTCTACTCGGACATTTGTAAAACGTTTATTATTCTCTCTCATTAATCGATTTTTAGCCAGTTAGAGCGGGAGAACAGTTAAATGGGATTAAAATTGTAACATATTGGCAGGATGTGACAAAATGGTATGCTCACTTTATTGAAACAATTAGCATATGATAAAAACAGACTCCTGTGAGAGTTTAAACAAATCGGATGACGTTGTTCTGGAGTGACGTGCGCAAGAAGAAAATAATATGCACTGATCAAGTCACTGCATGTTGTTTTAACCTGCATACACCACTTACAAACTCGCGTACGCCAGTAAGCCTAAGCCCACAGTTCTTATTTCCAACCCTCTAGATTCTAGAAATGACCAGTGCACACTCAGGGCAAACCAAGAAGTCTATATTACAGATAATATACAGTTCTAAGCAGTTTGAAAGAGCTCAGAGGATAACAAAAGAATAGAACACCCTCTAAACAGTGTGGGGGACAAAACAGAGGCAAGGCCTAGTTGCCATACATGGGTCAGCCACTGGTTAGGGTTGGACTGGCATACGCAGGTAAACCACTGCGGTACGCCAGTTTAAGCCATTTGACCAGTGCTTGGCTTTGCACTTTCTGGGTTTTGAGACATGTTCAGAAAGGCTCCAAAAGTATTCCATAACAGCAGGTATGAGTATAGAAATACAGCTAACAGTTTTAACAAAGAAAAGCAATAAACTGATTTTTAACATGCTTCATAGTGATGAATATGAACAGAAAGACATAAAACAGCTAGACACTGATCCCCACGTCAGTTCTACATGTACTGCCATTACTGGCGTATGCATACTGATGACTGGCGTGCATCAGTTCTAACCACCAATGGTTTTGAAACCTTGCCAGCTTTAAGGTCAAGACTGGTATTAATTACCAGTCTTAACCCTGCCAGCCCCCCTCAGGGATCAAAACAAAGAGTATTACCAAGGTGTTATACCTTTGATTTTGAGTTTAAAAGATGTTTGAGCTTGAATAGGGGCTTGAAGGATGAATGGAGAGTGTATAGGAATGTAGCGGAAGTATGGAAGTTGAGTTGATTTGTTAACACCTTACCTTTCTTTTGCAAGAAAGAGATGAACAAAAGGGAGTAGGATTCTTAACACTTAGCAAATTGGTAACCAAACTTGTAACCCTTTGCATGGGATACAATGGGGGGTATTTATAGGAGATATAGAGGGAAGGAGGGGTGTAACCAACTGGTTTGAGGGCTGGTTGGGTTGGAGTGCAAGCCTCCCTCTCATTAAATAAGGGAGGAAATGTGATGGAGGTTATGTGTGAGAGGGGGAACATCCCCTTGCCATGAGGTCAACTTCAGAAGAATAAACAAGGTGCTGGGATGCCCTAAAAGTCCTGTGATTATGGCTGAATAAAGGTGATGGGAGTAGCTTTGACCAGCGTACGCAGGTGAATAACCTGCGTATGCGAATCCAATCTGCCCCGCCCCGGTCAATGGTCAAAACTGACCAATGACTGACACGTGGCAATTGGACCAGCGTACGCCAGTTGTACACTAGCATATGCAAGTAGGGTTTTACTGAGGCTTTTTGGCTCAGGTTTAAAGGGTTTTAAATGCTCAAAACTCAAATATACTAACATTCTCAGGGTATTCTTGATCTTATTCATCATCGGGGAATCAAATACTGTAAGTAAACTAATCTGAGAAGTCCAAAATAGGGTATCTACACCTTACTGTTAGAAGCTATGTTAATTTAAAGTATTGTTATTTGAATTTCGAAAGTGTTATCACATTTGTCAAACTCTGTTTCATTTTGTTGGGTTGTAAGACAGTTAAGTAGTTTTGAATTTGGTATTCGAGATTTCTACTGCTAAACTTTGTTTGATAAAATTTCATTTCTTAAATCAGTTTTATGGATTATAAAATCAATTATAAATGATTTAATTAACGTGTTCGAAAATCGGGGCGTTACAATTATAAAACAGATCGGGAGGGTCATGTGACTCTCTTGTGCCTACATCAGATCCACCCCTGCCTTAGAGAAGATAATCAAACTAGAAAAACAGAAAGAAGATTCCAATCAATTGAATCCGATCTCAAAAAATCACATTCAGAGTCCCAACAGAAGTTTCGACAACTGTTATCGTACTTCACGCGTTTGATTGAACTATTGTTGAATTCCTGGCCACAGTCTTAATGCTGGAATTCTCAAGGATGAAGGGAAATAATACTACGACTGCAGTGTTAGTCTTGGTGAAGTCAATGCAACCAAACAGCACCAATTTTACAAAAAGTGGACTATTTGGTATGTGGACTATTTGGTATGATTAAGTATGGTTGTACCCAAGTCTGTTGAGCCTGTTCATAACGGGTGTCATTTTGATAGCCCAAAAAATTGATTTGAATTGTTCACTTCACATTAAAGAGCTGGACAAGTAAAATAGCCTAAACCTAAAGAAAATCTAACTTCATCACACGTGGATAATTCATTGGTCGTAGTACATTTGTTATGAAAGAAACAAACCATCACCATGATTCTTAAGTTTTATTTCACTATGTAGTTACCGATATCCGATTAATTAAATTTTGAGCAAGGAAGTTGAACTCGTTCAGCATTACAAAATTATGACCCAAAAAAAAAAAAATACTCCCTAAAAACAAAATACAAAAAGTATCAAACAACTGTTTTACTTACTTTGGAGAGAAAACCATCGTAGGCAAGTTTGTAATTGCTTTCTTTATCAGTCAGTGGAACCATTCTCTCATCCACCCAAAACACCTGCCATTTCGACCAATCTACTGATTTACTGTACGGCTCTTCATCCAATTTCATAGAAATTTTGCAACTTCCATTACTATTCCTTCGTTCTTGGTAACACACGCAAAAGTATTGAAAAAGAAGGGATCGGATTCTCTCCGGCCCTTAATTTAGACAAAAAGAAACAGTCTAAATCTGAATCATAATTTGAGATGACTGTACATCGAGATAAACAATGGTTCAGATTTGCCCAAATTTGAAATGTCTCCATAGATTCAAATTAAGAACAGGAAAAAATCTAGTTCTGAAAAAGAAACCAAGAGATCTTCTCTCAATCCAGTAATAGAATGGTGTCCGTTAGATTTTGATTAAAACGATTTCGAAACACATGCGATAAATTAATGCATGTGGGACAATAACGCACTTAGCAAATCCATATAATTCATTAAGTCAAAATAAAAGTAGTCTGAAATTGATTGAAATTTCTTCGATATTTTTTCTTGAAATACAATTATAGTTCTTGGCAAGTACTAAAATCTGAACGATTGTCATTATCAAAGTGAACTCAAGAAGAGCCCTTACCGGGACCAATTTACCCAATCTGTATATTTCTAATTGTCGAATTGTGAAACCAATCACGACTATCACTAGGGTGAAAAAATCCAGTTAGATATTTCATCAATATATTTTTCTTGGTAGTTGATTTTTCACCCAAAATGCTACACACACAATGGTTGTGCAAAACTCTTTACACAACCGATCGCTACCCGTCCATTGTTATAATGGACGGTCCAGATTCACTCAGGGAATAAATAAACTATTCGCACGAATAGTTCATGTTGCGCTTGGAAAACTTCCGATGATAATAGTACGTAATAATTATAGTAATTAGTCATTAACTTTAGGACATCGAAAAATAGTCGAGGTGTACGCAAGCTGACCCGAACATCCGGTTAACATAAGCTATTGTAGTGGGAGTAGTTTGTTACCTGAGGGTGTATTACACTACCTGCACCCACAACAACTGTGAAAATGCCTCTCTCTTGGGCAAATTTACTCGATAGATTAGAGACGTATTCCGCCACGGGCTCAGCCACCTCCTCCTCCGTGGCCTGCACATTCACCACCCCTTCGCCATTGACATTCCGGACATGATACCGGATAAGACGAGAGTGAGAGCGAAAGAGAGCGCGAAGCGCGAAACCATCACGGCACCCTTTTAACTTCCTCTGGTTTCAAGGGAAAAGGAATGGAAGATGGGAATATGAGCAGCAGATGGAATATTAATAACAGGAGAGTTAAACCAATAAACTTCTAACTTCGGCTTCTTATTGAGTTAATAAAAGTCAATATTAACTATTTTTTTCAAAAAAAAAAAAGCTATTTTTTTTAAAAAGAAAAGTATATTCTTAATATTAGTCATCGGATGAGTCGTTATTTTCCAAACACCAATGAAATATTGTCACATTCATTAAAAAAAAAAAATCTAGTAACGTCACGTTCATTAGGAGAGATGCATGAAAGCAACTTCACATCAATATGTGTAAAATATTGATTATATTATTCAATGGCCTTGGGCCGCTGCAATGTGATGTCTCAATACCCTTCTCCACCACACATTTTTTGAGGTACATACAATTAGTAGTGAGCCCATAGTTAGCAATCTTGTGTCCCACAACATCTATGCGGGTTCACACCCCAATCCCGCTCTCTAGACTAGATCGATAAAATAGAACTGCTCGTTATCAAGGAAAAAAAAATTGTATTGCATTTACTTCCTATTGGTGAGATGGAGATCGGTCTACATAGCTCCTTTGTGGTGGGTCTTCCACAAATGAGTGACACGAAGAGCTCCAAATGCATGCCAGAGAAGCACTCTATAATTTTAGAACCAAATCCTTTGGGAGAATTACCGGCAGGTTGTGTGGACTGGAAATAATCACCACTTTCATGGTGTCAAGTCTTCAAATTACCAAGACATGGCACCTGCAAACAATATCACCAATACATGGTATGGGTTAATAAACATGATGAAATTGGACAATTTTGCCCTTTGTTAAGACGATACCGTTCAATATATCAATCCCTTTCCGTTTTCCTTCTCTCTTTTTCTTCTCATTCTCCACAGCCGAACCACATCCTCCCCTCTCTAGGGTTTTACTCCTGCCATTCTCTCCTCTGTGCTCCCCACACTCTGAAGACTGCTGCCTACTCCCTCCTTCGAGAGCAACCTTGTTCCCCAACTCCCTCCTTCGCATCTGTTTGAATCCTCTACCCCAGAGACGCTGCCTTCAATCGTCCACACTTCCAACATTGCCATCCCTAGTTCATCAGGTTAGTTGAATCGATTCCCCTTCCTGGTATGCATAGCTCTCTCTATCTCTCTCTCTCTCATCAGACCAAGTCAGTTCGAGCTCTCTCGATCTCGTACGGAACTGCAACGAAAAGGAACGAAAACCCTAGGTCCCGTACTCAATCAAGTGCTGTATATCACATGTATCGACAATTCAAGCACATTTTTGGCGTTTTTATTTTTATATGTAGTTATTGGAATTTACCTCTTTGTGTTGATGTTCTTGCCATGTGTAATTTAGTTGTTCAATCGACTGTCGGGGTTCGTAACTTGATGAATTTTGGGCGTTTTTCCATTGGTGCGATTGAATCACACACACATACATAGGGTGAAGAACACACCTCAATCGTGTTGGTTGAAGTTATTAGAACAATTACTTTGTGCATATTGCCAAAGGTTAAGTTTGTCTCCAATCCTCTCCCACCCATACCCCCAGTGATTGGGAACAACATGGGTTATGTCTGTCTGTCACTCTTGGTTATGTCGAATGCCACGCCGGCACGTTGCAAGAAACGTGTTTGATGAAATGCTTGTGCGAGCTGCATACACTTTTGGTTCAAATAATGAAACCATCGGGGCTAAAATATTTAAATGGCTTCCAATATGGACTTTGCTTGTTTAGGTAACAAACTGATACGAAATGGGCACAATATGAGTTGAGCACTTGAGCTAAAGTCGCTAGGGTTTGATTTACTGTCCTAGGATTTTAATGAAAGGAATCACTGTAGGTGTATTTTCAGGTCGCTGAATGTACCGGCATTGTGTTGTTTAACCATGAAAGAATCAAATACTGAAGTGAGAAGTTGTTCAACTGTCTCTCCATTCAGTGGTAATTAGTTTCAGGAATGCCTTATTTCAGTTTGGTTGACTAAATATCGAGGATGATTTATGGTACACTCTTTACCAAAAATATCAGCTCCAGGGCACCATTATCTACCCATACATATTAGAACATTGAGTGACTGCTCATCTGAGCTCAAATCTGTCTTCTATAAGGTCAACACTTATTACTTTTCAAAGTGACACACTGCTGACTATGGAACCTTTCAACTGTTGTATGGGAGTGTGGAAATAAAGGATGAAAAGAGGAAACAAGCGACTTACACATGTACTTATGTACAACACAAATTGGTGTAAGAGACTTATACATGTACTTATGTTAGAGGATAAAATGGGTACTGATATGCGAAAGAGGCTACTCGTACGTTTGGGGTTATGCTCGTGCAACAAGGTGCATGATGACATCTTTCGGAAGTGCTGATTGTGTTTTCGTCTTGGTCTTTATATTTAGTTTATTTCATGGCGTGAAGAATGTAACTAGTGTTTGGCTTGGTTTTGAAGTTAGTCATAATTGGTATGAGTCTTTTTTTAGATTGCGGAGACTCCAAGGTACGTAAAGATACTAGTTTGATCATTTATTTTGAGTCTCGAATGAATCTGGTATATGCTGAAAATTTCGTGGGTTTTGGAAATCTGTCTTTTGGGAGCCCTTCTGCCAGGAATCAATTTTTGGTGTCTTCATAACAGTTAAAGTACGTTTCAATACGAAGATTTCGGTACCAAGATCATGAAAAACCGATAATCACACAATTAGTTATGAATTTTTAAATACCGGCTGTTTTCTGGAAGCGCGAATCTGTGTGTGGCTGTCTTCTTTTAATTTTCTGGGCATGATGAACATTTTGGGTGGATTTGGGTCTTTTACAGGAGCTGCATATTTAAGTTAAGAAGGGATTGGCGTTGGAATCAAGTGATCTGGTTAAGTATACAATTTTTGGTGAATTTCTAAAGCAGGGTTGGTCGACTAGGGCGAAAATGGTTGCGAATCTGTTTTTCCTTTGATTGTTGGGTTAATCTCCTCTCGTTTCTGAACCTGGAATTGTTACCGAGAGAGTAGGACTTGTAGTCGTGCAACTTTTGGCGTTGGTTCCAATATTGTTGGGTTTTAAGATGAAAGAGTTATGATTTTTCAATCAAATTTACTCGTTCCCGTCCTTAAATTCACGTTGTTTAATTGGATATAGTTGAATGTGGATGATTAACTTTGCCAATTTGACATTTAGGGATTTCTCTCCTCCTTTATATGTTTATGAGTTGGTTTGATGTGTTTAAGATTGTTTAAACGTCCGTATTTGTTGTTGGGAGAAATCTGTCGAAACTAGAAATCGTACGCTGAAACACAAGTCCTACCGGTAGGAGTTTTGGCCCTACCGGTAGAAATGCTGTCCAGTAGTGTCTATGTTTGAGAAATTTTGGTATTTTACCGGTAGGAGGTTGTGTCCTACTGATAGGGAATGAATAATCTGCTTAATTTTAAAACTTCTGACGATCATAACTTTATCATCCGGAATCCGTTTGGTGCATATTATATATTGAAGTTGATGTATGGAAAATCTACTTTCTAATGGTGGTAGTCTTATAATCAAACTCTAAACCTATAAGAAGTTATAGTTAAAGTACGGTAGGTTGGTTGTTAGAATCCATACCGATTTTGGAGGTTATGTCGTATGTGGATATTACGGGTGATTTGGTACACTCCTAAGTGTTCGAGGTAGAAACACTATATGCATTGGGCATTCTTTGCCCTTAGAATCATTTGAGTGAGACACAAATGTTCCTAGGTGCGTTTAACTATTTGAATGGTCTACCGAGCCTTAGGGTAGTAGGCTAGCACACTTGGGAAAAAGTTTGTTGACACCTAGAGAAAGTAGGAGGTTGAGTGGTTGATTGTATATTAAAGTTGGATCGGGAACCATAGCTTACTATACAAAACATGATGACGACGCCGCAGCCTCTATATTTACCTCAATATCCCAAGCAGCAGATTCAATACCCAGGTCCTTCTAATCCATTCGGAGATCCATTTAGCTATCCGCAGAATGCAAATTCACAACAAGGGAACCATAGCTTACTGTAGAAATACTGTTTTGCGTGTATTATTTTATTCTTTGGTATAGGTGGATTATCGCAGTGAGTTTTCAAAAGTTCATTCTTTGCTATTTTTATTCTTTGGTATAGGTGGATGCTCTCGCAGTGAGTTTCCAAAAGTTCATTCTTTGTTTCTTTTAACAGCTCTATAGGTGGATGCTCTCGCAGTTAAGACCCAAAAGTTCATTATTTCTCGATTGTGCAAATCGTGAATGTTACCTGTTTTTGTCTTGAGGAATAGCTACGTTGACTTTGTGCAAAAGGCCACATTGTTTTGATCAATTAAAAAAGGGAATTGATTTAACTCCTAGTTACAGGCTCGAAACAGAATGAATAATTAATTAATTTCTTGTTTACCACTGTTAAATTTATCACATGGCTATTTCATAAAGGGATACCTCGCCCACCAAATCCAGTACCCCACATAGTTGGTGTTAGATTTATAGCAATGAATATACTCGGTTATACCTCTAAAAATGGTGGGTTATAATTTAGTGATTTTACTCACTTTCTTGTAAATGTAGTCTAAAATTTATTTTTAGTGCTCGAATTGTCTGTAAATGTAACTTATAAGCAGCATATTAATTCATATAAGTTATCAACATGACACAAAAATTTTGGAAGCGCCTTTCTTCTGCGCCCAAAATCGCACATCCCCTCCCAAAAAATTCAATTGATTTCAGTACTGGTGCCATTCGCACCCTGACTCCTCCTTCGACGATTTCATTAACGCTCTGACAAACATCGATTTCACCAATCCCTCTCCCCTCTTGTTCTGCAAAGAAACCCTAGAACCATTGTAGATTATCGATCGAAGGGGTATTTCACCAAACCCTAGAACCATCGATTTCATTAATAAATAAGATTTCAGGGGTCTGGACCAGCTTACGTACACCTCAATAATCCCTAGGGATTAATCCTGGTCCTCTCGCGGAGGCCTTAATTGAATTATGCGCAAAGATCCTTGTAGATTAGCCCCACAAAAATTGTGTTAAAATTGATAACACAAGGAGGTTGAATAGTAATAGTTACTCTCCATTTTTAGCCGGGGGAGGTTATATCAACAGATCAGGTGCACGTAGGCAAACAATTACTATCCAACCCAGAAATATAAACAATCACGATTAGAATTATCTAGAAGCACAGAATCACTGAAACCGACCTCACAAAAACAATATGAGGTCAAATGCAAGGATAACTTTTAATTTTAATAGTAGATGTGAAGGAAAAGATGAAGTAAAGACCATTACTTTGTAAAACTCATAATTGTCCTTTGTCTTGGTAATGCCCTCTGAAAATCCATGATTAAAGCAAATCCAAGTCTACTATGCACATTGAATTTACAAAACAAGCAAAGAATGCATGAATTACTTCAGAGAAGTATGCACAGAGAAGAGCAGAAAATGTGCCAAAGGGTTAGGTCTACACTGTTCTTATATTATGATGCATTTAAGTTTGCATGTAAGATTTTGGGACAAAGGTTCTGCTTGTTCATCAATAGACTGGAAAATTGCTCAGACCATTTTGCCTGTCAAATGTTGTGGTGAAAATTGAGTTAGGTAGATTGGATAAATGTCTCTCTCTCTATATATATCATGAGGATGGTAAACCATTAATATCATTATCGACACACTGTTTTGCAATATTCAGTGTGTTCGGGTACTCTTCTCCCATAAAACTGAGGAGAGCAGAGCACAGAAACAAACTGTTTATGCAAACAATGGTGATCCAAAGTACAAAAATCTCTCATCACTAAAATCCTAGTTTATCTCTGTGGTTTACACTGTTTTGCAATATTCAGTGGGTTCGGGTACTTGTAAGATTTATTATGTATTCAGCAAGCTAAAAGCTCAATTTATTCTTTAAAAGAGAAACAATGATATTGTTGCATAAGATAATAAACTTTTGCTAGTCAATATTCAATTTTCGCTTGTCTTGTTAGACCCACATGGTGATGAGTGATGATGGATCAGTTGAGTTCCTTTCTTGTCTATACATGGATGCTGAAACAGTTTGTGAATTAGATGACATTTGCCACCTAAAGGCAAGATTTTTGTTTTGGCAAGCAAAGGGTCAATAGAAGGAGATATGATATGGAGCTCACATGACTGTTTCTTTTGTTGTTGATAGGTAGGTAGCTCCTTTACAACAACCTAAGAACTCAAAACGAAGTAGCAGCTTGAGTACTTAATCCTTTTTGCTCATAATAGTTTCAATAATTAAAGTTTTGTTATTTTTGTGCTGTATGAAGGATGACAACAACAGGAAAGAAGCGATTGCAAGTTGAAAAAGCAACAAAGGCAGGAGTTGAAGGGTCAAAGGCAGCAGAGGGACGTACCCACACCAATCCTTATTTGCTTTTCCTGTACGTATTTTACAACGAATATAGTTACTTTGTTAATGTGTTTACTAGCGACAGGTATTTGGTTGTGTTGTAATGCCTTTTTAAAAATTTCCAACTACAGTAAAGGTTATCTTAAAGAAGCGAAAGCTGCGAATAAGAGTCCAAGGTTTTTAATTGGACAGGTTAGAGTTAATGCGGTTGTAGTTTGTATGGTTATTTGGTAAACTGTAGTGCATGTTTGTATGAACACAAAATTTTGTCTCCACTATCCAGCATACCAAAGTAGCTGCGGAAATATGGAAGCAGATGTCTGATGCGGAAAGAGCCCCATTTGTGGACAAGACCAATGAAAGAAAATCCCGCATTAAAAAGCAAATTCCGAAGGAAAAAAAGAAAAATGCTTCGGTATGTTGTCGTTTTTGGTATAGTTAATCGTTATGTTAACATATCATGTGTGTAACAATGATGGGTTATATTAAATCGTTGTATTAAATCGTAAATCCTTTATATGTGTAGCCGGTATTTCGCAGTCGGTGCTCGCCGTTGAAGTTGGTCAAAGTAAATGAGGCATTGACCAAAGCCCAACAAGATGCTGTTCAAAGAGTGGGTTTTGGTTCAATGCTTCAATTGAAGTGTACAATGTTGAACCGTGATTTTATAAGTCGGTTAGTTAAGCATTTCAACCCTGTCACCAAGAGCTTGGAGTTTGGGAGGGTCAGGGTTTATACAATCACGCCTGATGATGTTCGAAGGGCGCTAGGGCTATTTTGTGGAACGATACCAGTTCCGACGGACACTCAAGACCCCCACTTTGAACACATTACAAAGATGTTTGGGAAAAACAATAAACCGTTGAAGAGAGGAGTCACATTTGCGATGATGCAACAAGTATTCAATAAAAAGAAAGCTGATGTGAAGTTCCAAACGTCGTACGTGCTGTTTGTGCTTTCTTGTTTCTTGTGTCCAACCACGAAGGATGTGGCTGCCACAAAATTTTACCCGGCAGTGCACAATATATTGCAAACTCCTACATATGCATGGGCAGAATTTGTGCTTGATTGGTTGGTGAATGAAATTGCGAAGTACAAGAAGAGATGTGGCAAGGTTGGTGGTGGTAAGAAGGATTCTCTTGGCGTTGCTGGTTGTGTGTTACTTCTAATGGTAAGTACATCAACATGTTAAACTTTTGTCAATTGTTTGCTATAAATTTCGTTTGTAATCTATTCTGACTCATAATATTTTTTTGTTGCAGCTGATATATTTTGACAAACACCCAATGGGTATGAAGGTTGGGAGTGAAGGTGAACCCCTTATTCAGTCATGGACGACAAAGTTAATAAAAGAACGTATTGCAAAGGATGAGACGTTGGAGTTGGTTGATCCAATTGCTGAGCAATTCCCTAAGGCTTCTTATCGGCATCCGGTGAGGAAACTTCACTTCGTCGCCGATATACAATTGTACCTCTTATGTCATTTATATTTATAACATTACTCCTTAACCTTATGTGCAGTGCACAATTGCTGCGTATCATGATTTGAAGAAAAATTTCCTCAACCAAATGCAACATCTTGATGCCTTGGAAAGCGCATTGATGGGTGATGTTCCCAAAACATGCACACCAAGTCCGTCAAAAAGGAAGCCCTCCACGAAGAGAAAGAATCGAAATGAAGATGATGTTGAGATGGGTGATGTACATATGGACGTGGAGGATTTTCCTTCAACCTCCACTGTCAATCCGAAGAAGGTTAGGCATGGGGTAGACGTGGAGGACATGGATGGCAGCCGCATGAGTGGCCTTTTATTTGCCCGGGAAATGCCATTGTACTCTCCGGAGGCTTTCCAAGTGGATGTTGTACAAAATGCGCAACATGTGGAGCTAGAAGAAGAAACTGTGGTGGAAAACGAAGGTGAAAAACAAGGTGCACAAGAAGAAGACGAGGAGGAGGAGGACGAGGAAGAGGATGAGGAGGAGGACGAGGACGAGGAGGAGGAGGAGGAGGAGGAGGAGGAGGAGGAGGAAGGAGAAGAAGAAGAAGAAGAAGAAGAAGAAGATGATGATGATGATGATGATGAAGGACAAAGAGATGGAGAAGGAGAAGGAGATGAAGAGGTTGAAAAAGAACAAGAAGTCGCATTGACTCCGCCATTGAACAAAAGGCCATGTACACGTGTTCAGAAAAGTAAGTCCGTAACCCGACCATCTACGAAACGGGGTACGAGGACTTTCAAACCAAGTAAAGCGACAAGAACGCCGTACGTGGCTCCACCGGAGGTCAAACTATCAAAGCTCACAAAACAAGAAAGTCAAGTGTGGGCGTATGTTATGCAACCACCAAACAAAACAGGAGAAGAGTATGACTACTTAATCCTACATTCTAAAACTACTCTCCTGTGATTTTCAATAATTAAATAAGTTGGTACTTGCAGGGACTATGTTGTGAAAATGGACGGCGGGAAGATCCATTTATCGCATGATATGTTACACGAAGTATTCAAACCAAGGGGTCATATGTCCACTATGGTAAGTTATAGTACATTGCATAAATTTATCTACAATTGCATTAATTATTAAGTGCAAGTGTTCCTTACATATTCAGTCTTCATTACTTCACTTACATTCATGTCCCATTTTGTGTTTCTTGGAATGGTTTTTCAGGTGATGACAACGATGACCGAATGGTTGATGAAACAAGAAAAGGCAAAGGCCCCAATCAAAGACGGGGTCCCTCGTCCAACACGACACATGTTTTCAAGTTCATTTGTGGTAATTTAGCATATGTGTATTTTCACTTTCCTTACTCATTCGGCTACATTTTTATATTGGTGGTAATTCATATTTTTGTTCCATTCGTTCCTGTTGTAGAACAATTTGTTGAATTTCGATAAAGTACAAGATCAGAAGGTCATTGAAGATCCAGTGGATGCAAACATGTTGGGATACGATGTGGCAATGTGCAATCTGGCAAGTTTTACAGTCTACATTTGTCAAACTATCATTCTGATGTAGTTGTCCTCCATGCTTGGGTCCCGATAATACTTATTTGCAAATCCTTGTGGGTTTATGCAGCTGTTTCTACCGGTGTTGCTGAATGATATTGAACATTGGTATTGTGTTGTTGTCAACTTGGTGGATAAGCGGATTGAAGTTCTTGACTCAATGGTATTACAAACTACCGATAAGAAGGTAGCTAATGCTACAGTGGTAAGCACAGGCCAATCATGTTTGTTGAATGTTATTTTCCTTTTCGCATGGTCATTTTTCTGTCAAGCTTTGCATGTGTAATGTACCTGTTTTGTTTGAGTGAGTAGGTAAGGATGTTGTTCAACGTATTGAGTCGGACTCGGTCAAGGCAACAACTACATACCCCATGGAATGACTGGCATGTCCATGAACCAGAAGTCCCACAGCAATCGAACACGTGAGTGGTTACTTATACAAAGCTACTCTAATGCCGACATAATGCATGCATGTTTATGAACTGCATTTGTGTGGATGCAGGCACGATTGGGGATTTTATACTTTAAAGTTCATGGAGCACTGGACGGGGGGCCGGATGAATACACGGGAACTTGAGGTAAGAAACGTTTGCCCAAATACTTGCTTCACCTTACCTATGCATATAATGTTACGAGCACCAGAAACTCATACATGTGGTTGCATTATAGGATCATGTGGGAGCTGATGCTATTGATGTGCGCAAGAGGCTGCTAGTACGGTTGCTGTTAAGCCCGCATAACCAGTTGCGAGATGTGGTTCTTCAAAAATTAGTGAAGTGAATTGAAATTGAATGGTTTTGGGAGATGTTGTTTAGACAACATCGCTGAAGTGACGAAGATGCATTACCACTGAAACGGGCCAACTAATGCACGGTATTCCAAATTTTTGCGGTTGTCAATTTATTATATTTGCCGACCAAATGAAGAACCAAATGAAGACTTCAAAAATATATGCAGAATATGTTTTTTGGGCTTCAATTTTGGAAAAAGGGATTTTAGTGGTGTATCATATGTATGTACTGCTCTTACATACTTTCAACAGGTTAGTGCTGTTTTATATTATGTCAAATGGTTAATCTTGCTGCTGTTTATTAAGCTGGGAGCTGTTATGTTACCGTAGATGGTACCAGCTATTTTTTCAAAATGTTTTCCTATGGTGCACCTCACGGTTGTTGGAGAATGTTTTCACGAGTATTGTGCTCCTGTTTGTGTGCAAGATACACCATTTGAAAAGTACCACATACATAGTTGCTGCTACTGCATATGGTGCTGCTATGATCGTACATCCCGAATTTGTTATGGGTGATTCCGTACCCCTAATAGGGCAATGATGAAACAATTACAATGTAAATGAAGGTAGTGCCTTGGCGGGGTAACTTTTGTTGCAGCCATGAGTACCCTCATGTTTTCCTAATACTTTTCTGAGCCCAGTGGACATCATGACAAACTGCAAAGGGCTGCTGCAGTTTTCAACATGGTTTTCTGTTTAGCTTTACTGCAGTTTGATTTACCATGCTATTTTGTGCTGTTACCAAGCTATTATGGAAATGCATAACCAATTTGGTGGCTATGATGTGTTACAAGCTGAGCCAAGTGTTTGTGGTTTTGGCTGTGATGATATTTGATCTGAGCCAAAGGTTGTTTTCAAACTGCATTTAACTGTTTTTGGACTGCTGTTTGTGTGTGTGTGTGTGTTGTGTGTGTTGTGTTGTGTTGTTGTTGTTGTTGTTTTGGGACTGTTGTTGTATTCGGACTTATTTTTATTCTGGTACTAGTACTTTCAACTTTTTTTCCCAATAATGACAACATTTTGATATGTACATTCAGGACTTAGGCGTAGACCGTCAATTGCCAACTAATGTTGCCGCCTTAGTGCCTTTGAACATTTCAATTTTTTCTGAGCCAAAAACATATTTTTTCTGTAACCTCTTATATGGCATTGGCATATAGTGTTTGTTATGGTGAAATGCAGGTGTGTGGGTGTGTGTTTGGAATATGCAGTTCAGAAAACTAGAAACTGCAGAAAACAATATGAAAATCTTGACTTTGGTGTTCAAGCATGACTGTCTGTTTCTGCAATTTTTTGAGTTCAGCATGCTGTCATGACTGTGTGTGTTTGGCATTGGCATATATTGTTGGCTATGATGATATGATGATATATTATCTGAGCCAGAGGGACTATAACACAGGTTTATGGGTTTACCATGCAATTTTCAACAGCTTTATGGGTGTGTTGTTGCTGTCTTGTGCTGTTTTTAGTGTAGTGTTTTTTTGTTCAACAGGTGTTTGAAAAGTTTGCAGTAGCTGTGTGTATGTTCATGACCAGGTGTATTTGTGGAAGATTCAAGGTTTTAATGCAGTTTTGGTTCCAAACTGTGTCCAATATTCTGCTTGCAGCACCAATGAAGCTATGTTCCATATTTGGTGGCTATGATGATAAATTTTTGGAAGATACATTCACGACTTAGGCGGGGCAACATTAGAAGGTCAAATTGGCAACTAATGTTGCAGCCTACTAGTCTTTCAAAAAGTGGTCTTAAATTTACAGATTATCTGAGCCAAATGTTGACAAGTGTTCGACACGTATCCAAGCACGCCAAGAAGAGTTAGTTAGAAGAAGCAAAGGACGACCAAGAAGATAAGGAAGAAGCATTGTAATTTTTTCTTAGCCTTCGTACGTTGACGTTGTATTTTGTTGGTACATTCCGTAGTGATTGTACCATTTGACAAGCAGCATTCCGTAGTGATTGTACCATTTGACAAGCAGCACATAGGTAGTTGCTGATACTGCATAGCTGGTGTGCGTGTGGCTATTGTTGTTTACCATGCAATATTCTGCATTTACACTTAAGGTTAGGCTAGTGGCTAAAGCTATTGTTGTTCGCTTCAGTAGCCTTCAATGCTATGCTCTGGTTGAAATGGTATGGAACCAATTGGTATCATCTTTTTTGGTATCCTCCATTGTAATCCTAAACTTGGTAGACGCATAAAACTAATAGCAGGTGTAATTGTGGTTTGGCCCATCCAAGAGGTGTTTGTGTTTGTTTGTGTTAAACAGGCAAGTTCATTTGCCGGTTTTTTTGGTGGAACTGCCTGCTGTGTGTGAAGTATGTTTTTGGTTAACAAATTCAAGGTTTGCATGCAGTTTTGGTTCCCAACTGTATCCAAGATTGTATCCGATAACATTGTAAATGTCCCTTGTAAAGTGCGTTATGTATAATGTGTATCTACCGTTAAGTAATGATGAGACATTGGATCTCCGGTAACATTATATGCTTGTGTATCGGTCCATACGGTCTGATAGACAAGATATATATAATTGTATCATCGATATCGTTACATTTCTCGATTGATACCGCAATCAAATTCGAGGAGCCAACGTCAATTTTTGGATTATGTTAAAAAATTTAATTTTCAATCTTTCTTGTATGAATTGAATTAAAAATTTGAAGGTATTACAAAATGTCAAGATTTACCCACATTGTATCCGTATCCCTCTCCCACTAAATCACGAACAAGGGTTCATCCAGTTTCATCTATAAAGGTATTGAATAATTTCTCCACCCACAAGGCTCAGCCGCGAACCCAATTTGAACCAGTTAGATGGATATGATGATAGCAAATTAGAACCCAAAAAAAATGAAACAACCCCCCAAAAAAAACACAAAAATCAACTGCCGACCTTTTTTTCAGTCAAACGTTATGACATTAATTAAATGTATATAGTTTGGCAGTGAAAGTACCAAAATGTACTCTGGAGTTGTGAACCTCAACTACCATTCTCTGAGGAAGTTAGAGCGAGCAAGTATCAATTACTGAAAGACTACATTTTATTTTCAACAAGACTAGAACTTAGAATCATAAAGAGCATTTGTTTTTTTGAAACGGGCCCACCTAAGAAGCCCAGCAAATCTTGTCAGCAATCTACGACCAATATATCTTGACATACATTACCGATATATCTTGACAATATCCAACTAACTAATTATATACAGTTTGGCAGTGAAAGTACGAAATGTACTGTGGAGTTCAACAGCTCAACTACCATTCTCCGAGGTAATAAGACCAAGTAAATATTACTCAAAGAGTACATTATTTTTTCACATAAACTACAGCATATAATCATAGAGAGCACTTCTGTGTTTACATAACTCAATTCACAGTCTGGAATAGTATGTGTCATCCACCCCCTATATCACCTGCCCTTGTGATGAAGGGCGCAGCTAAGAAACCCCATCGAACCTTGTCATAAATTTACCCTACCAATATATCTTCACTAACATTGATTTGCAAGTATTCATATACAGCTTAACTACCATTGTCCGAGGTAGTAAGAGCAAGCAAATACTGTGACAAGACAATACGCGGCAGTCGTTCGCAAGTGGAGCGACACTACTCATAACTGTCCCAGCCACCGATCGAATTCCAAATTGTTCCTTTCTACCGCTGGATGCGTAATCAGATTGTTAAACCCACCCCATCTAACGCAACGGCAGTTTGCTCCGAACGGAGGGAATCAATAAGAATATACACAGCACTATCGTGACAGATAGACAATGTCCTATAATAATGTAGATGGCCACTTTAGTGGTTTTTTGTAAGACCGCCCATACATAAGAAGAACAGGAGAACAACACACCTTTGTAATGGAAGACAATTTATGAACATTGTCTTCTGGTCGCATGTTTGTGGGTTTGTGAACAATTCAAATGAACTACATATTCGTAGAGGTTTTTTTGTGATGACACTGAAGTGGGGGAACTTTCTGACTATGTAACATGAGGTACAACTTGGTGGTATTTATATGCCATAAGGATGGGAATTTAGTAGTCCGCATCTACCTTACTTTCTCCCAGGTCATCATACATAAATGAAAACCATATATATAATTTATTGATTACGAGCATATGTTGTGTTGACTTTAAGACGTGTGAAAAGTTACGTGTGCGAACTTCCATTCCACCTCAACCAACTTTTTCAGAAATTCCAAAACAACGAACTTAGTAATTAAAGACAATTATATGAAAAAACATCTGAAAACACCATATAATTAATGCAGTTTAATGCAGTAGGAGGACATTTGTTTCATACAAAATTGATTTCATCTGACTAAAAATGGCCCAAATAATTTACAATCTTAAGATGGGCATAATCTCAATCACATAGTTTCGTCATTAAAAATTGTGTAAATACAACATCTATTAACTAACATAAGACAACAAAAAGGGGGTCCCATCCCTACGAAAACGTAACACCACAGAAGTCCTTGATTGCTGTTTCACACTGCTGTAAATGCGAACATGGGTTGCCTTCATCAAAGCTGTGGGGATTGCTTGTTTGTGCGTCATGACAAATCAACATAATAATGTAGATAGCCACTTTAGGTCACCCCGGTTTGCAAGCATAACACCACAGAAGTGAAGATGCTTGACAATGCCAGAACGGCCGCCATGACCAGTCTTCATCAAGATGCTGGGGATCGAGACGACAAGTCAACATAATAATGTAAATAGCCACTTTAGTGGGTTTTTACCAACACCGCCCATACCATACCCAAGCAGATAGGTTTACGCATCCAATGAACCTATCATTAATTTTATGGAAAAAGCAACTGCTTGGGAAAGCTCGTGACATATTGTCACTGAAAAGAAATGGAGTTGTTGGTTTTTGAACTTATATCGAACTCGGCGTTAGAAATTATGAGATATGCTCGAAATGGGTGTGAGAAGGACCTAATAAGGGAGAAGGACCTAATAAGGTAGATAGCCACTTTAGTTATTTCTTACCAACACTGCCCATACCCAATAAGAATAACCCAACAACAAATGTATATAACCATAGATTGTGAAGGAAGAGCAATTTAGAAGGTTGGATTGTATTGTTTATTTATGGGTTTTTCAACCGAAACGGACTGCATCTTGTTCACGCGCAGCAAGTAGAATTTTTTTAAGACAAACCATTTGGGAAAGTTAAGTTTGGATTGTAGTCAAAGATGAGGTATGAACAAAGTTGGGATGAGAATTGAGGCAAAAAGAAGACGAAGTCAGTATGTTTAGTTTAGATAACTATGTAGTTAATGATTGTGGGTTTATGACTAGGAAGTTGGGATGGGATTTGAGGGGAACAAGAAGATGAAGATGCAAATTAGTTCCCTATCTCATATTTATTTATACACATAAATTTGTACTATAAATTTAACAGTGAAAGTACTACCATTACTATGGAGTTCAACAACCATTCTCCGAGGTAACAGGAGCAAGTAAAACTTTCTCAAAGAGTACATTCTTCTTTCATATAGAACATAATTTATAATCACACGGAGCACTTTTTAATTTATGTAACTGTTGAGTATGGCATATTAAGTGTGAGGCATTCCCTATTCCAGCTGTCCTATGAAAGGGGGCCCAGCACGGGAAATGTTTAGGACAGTGAATCTTGACCCTACCAATAATTCTTGACTACCATTATGACATTAATTGGACATAGTTCCACAGTGAAAGTACTCCCATTACTATGGACTTCAGAAGCAGCTCAGCTACCATTCTCCGAGGTAACAGGACTAAGTAAGTCTTTCTCAGAGAGTTCATTTGTTGTTCACATAGAACATAATTTATAATCATACGGAGCACTTTTTAATTTACGTAACTATTGATTATGGAATATTAAGTGTGAGGCATTCTCTATTCCATCTGCCCTATGAAAGGGGGCCCAGCACGGGAAATGTTTAGGACAGTGAATCTTGACCCTACCAATAATTCTTGACTACCATTATGACATTATATGGACATAGTTCCACAGTGAAAGTACTCCCATTACTATGGACTTCAGCAGCTCAGCTACCATTCTCCGAGGTAACAGGACTAAGTAAGTCTTTCTCAGAGAGTTCATTTTTTGTTCACATAGAACATAATTTATAATCATAAGGAGCACTTTTTAATTTACGTAACTATTGATTATGGAATATTAAGTGTGAGGCATTCTCTATTCCATCTGCCCTATGAAACGGGGCCCAGCACGGGAAATGTTTAGGACAGTGAACCTTGTCATTAATGGACCCTACCAATAATTCTTGACTACCATTATGACATTATATGGACATAGTTCAGATAAGTCTAACAATAAATCGTTCCTTCCAAGGTCATATATTGGCCAAATAATTGTACCATCGATACCATTACGTTTCTAGATTGATACCGCAATGAATATCTTGAAGCTAACAATGTACTTTTTTGGATCATTGTATCGCTCTCCCACTAAATCACGAACAAGGGTTCTATCCAATTTGTTGTGACAAGGTAGTGAATAATTTATCCACCCACAAGGCTCAAACCCAATTTGAATTGTAGTTTTCATTTTGTTGCTATTTATTTTTGTCCCCTATTTTTATAAACCAGTTAGATGGGTATGAGGACAGCAAATTACAAGCCAAAACAAATATCAATGACTTATAAATGAAAGTACCAAATGTACTGTGGAGTTCAACACCTCAACTACCATTATCCGAGTTAGTAAGAGCAAGTACATATTACTCGAAGAGTAATTTTTTTTCCCAAAGACTACAGCGTTGAATGACAAAGAGCAATTAGTTACGTATTATGGAATATTAGGTGTGCCCCATCCCCTTTTTGAGATGGCCTTACAAAACGTGGCCCAAGAAATGTTGTCATAAATGAACTCTAACAATAACTATTGACCAACATTTTGACTAATATTATGACATTTGTAATATATGTAATTTGGCAGTGAAAGTACCAAAAGTAGTAGGGAGTTCAACACCTCAACTACCATGGTCCGACTTAGTAAGAACATTGAAATATTAGTAATAGAGTACATCAAACATCCCCATCAAACATCTGTGTACACCATATAATTAACGTACAACATATAATTAACAATAATGCTAGCCACACAGACATTACAAATAGATCATGCACAGCAGCCCCCGTGGCAAAGAAAAAGGGCCCCAATCACACACACACACACACACACACACACACACACACACACACACTCGCTCTCTCTCTCTCCCCCCTCCTGTTTTGCCGGAAAAAAATACATTTTTGCTCCACCATCACCCACCGCGAACAACTGCCGACCACCCGAGATCAAGTGTCAACACCGCCGCTCTCTCCACCGACAACCCCCAGAACGGCCACATCTGAATCGTACGACCACTATGACCACTAATGCCGCCACCGACAACCATTACTTATATGTCCCTGAATTCCATCTCTCATCTCTCTATCTCCACTCTCTCGGCCACATCTGTATGTGGGTAGCATTATTGTATAATTAATGCAGTATGTACATTTGTTGCATAATAGAAAATTGATTTTCATTTCATCTGCCTTAAAATGACCCCACTAATTTATAAACTTAAGATGGACATAATCTCGATCACATAGTTCCATCAATCAAACATGCATACATACAACTTCCATTAACAAACATAAGACAACGAAAAGGGGGTCCCTACGGAAACGTAACACCACAAAAGTCCTTGTTGTTTGACATTGCTGTAAATGCCAACATGGACAGTCTTCATCAAGTCTGTGGGAATTGTCTTGACCATGACAAGTCAACATAATAATGTAGATAGTCACTTTAGGTCACCCGGGTTTGCAAGCATAACACCATAGAAGTGAAGCTGCTTGACAATGCTGAGAAGGCCGCTATGACCAGTCTTCATCAAGATGCCGGGGATCGCGAGGAAAATACAATATAATAATGTAAATAGCCACTTTAGTGGTTTTTTACCAACATCGCCCATACCATACCGAAGTACAATTTGGATTGTATTGCTTGTTTCTCGGTTTGTGAATCGAAACGAACTACATCTTGTCTTCTATTACCACTTTTGTGGTTTTTTTGCTTCTTTGGATTGTAGTTAATGTTTCGGAGGATATAACTATGTGAACCAACCAGAGGTATACAAATAGTTGGGATGGAAATTGAGGGGAGCCATCAAACATTGTATGAGGCAAAAAGAAGATGAAGTGAGTATTTCTATAAGACAACACCCAAATAATGAAGATGCAAATAAATTCCTTATCTCATATTTATACACATCATTTACCATAAATTAAACAGTGACAGTACTAACATTAATATGGAGTTCAGCACCTCAACTACCATTATCCCATTCTCCCAGGTAACAAGAGCATGTAAATATTACTCAAAGAGTACATTTGTTTTTGACAGAGACTACAACAAATATAATCACTAAGAGCACTTTGTAATTTACATCACTGGTGAGCATGGAATATTAAGTGTGAGGAATTCCCTATTCCAGCTGCCCTATGAAAGGGGGCCCACCTAAGAAGTCCAACAAATCTTGCCATGAATGGACGGACCCTACCAATAATCCACCATATGCGTCTATCAATCGTTCCACAACTTTCACGTTTGTTGTGAGAACTGTCATAGTTCTTCATTCAAGTAAACGATGCAGTTAATCATCTACGAGGGCTCAATTTTATTATTCAGCCTGTACGAAAAAGCGGTTAAGGATATAACATGATATATAAAAATATAGTTATTTACAATATCTGAAATAAGGGAATTAAGTAGAAAATTTTGAGGAAAAATAAAATAAAAACGAAAACCCAATGCACAAGGCTCCCGCCATAGCGGTGTTTGGAGGTTAGTGCTTGTTTGAGAAACCTCAGGGGAGGTCAGTGAAATTTACCCATAGTTTCACAGTAAAAGTAGTAAATGTACTATGGAGTTCAGTACCTCCACCTACCATTCTCCGAGGTAGTAAGAGCAAGTAAAGATTACTCATGGAGTATACTTTTATTTCACAAAGAGTACAATTTATTATCATAAAGAGCACTTATGTGTTTATATAAATGTGGACTATGGAATATTAAGTGTGAGCCATCCCCTATTCCACCTGCCCTTTTAAAACGGGCCCAGCTAAGAATTCCAGAGAATCTTGTCATAAGTACCCTACCAATAACTCCCATACAAGATTGGTTTCTACGTAAGGTAGCCCTCTCACACATTAGGGATATGTGAGATGGTATGTTGGTAATGGTATTTGTGAATGTTTGTGTAATTATTATTGTTAAATTTTTGTGCAGGCACATTGAAAGAAGTTGGTTCGAACAAAACCATGGACAAGTCGGACTCAAAATGGAAGGGCAAAGGCATGGGACAATGTAGTTTGGGATCAGAAAGGGTACGTGATCGGACGATTCCCGGACCAGCTGGTGTTGTTCAAGAAGCGTTACATCGCAGAAGGGAAGGGGAGGGTGTGTTGGTAATGACTACACATGAAGCAGTTCATAGATCCCTTACAGTAGAGAGTGAGGACACTGATTTCATAGACAACCCAGCGTGGATAAATATTGTAAAGGCAGTATACCTTCAGTTCCCTAAATACACAGATTTGGCTACTGTGAATAAATTTCCTTCATTTGGACGTGTCGACCTCGTAAGTTCAACTACCTATATTCAATAAATATCATGGTCATTTATCGCTTGACCTAACTACGTGGTTAATACTTAGGTGGGCACATTGGTGAAATCATGCGGCCATACACAGTCAGGAATGCCAGTATCCACCATAAGGCATATGTAGAAGGAGAATTTGCAAGGAAGATAAAGACGGGTGTTTGCCTCGTTGTAAGAAACATCGTTTTGTTCCGACCTCATAAAACTGCATGTATGAATATAACAAGCGCAAACCTTGAATGCGTTATTGAGAAGTCAACACAATTGCAGGATGTGTTTTATTTGCGATTTAGTCTTCAGTTTATTTCTACGTAATCGTGCTTGGTAGTTTAACTTGATGTCATGTATCCACTCATATATGAATTGTTTATTTGGTTGGGTTTGTTCGATATTAGTTATTAATGCAAATTTACTTTTTTATGTCGCATTGGTCTTCACTTCATGACCATAATTTTGTCAGCATGACTTCCAACATATTTATGATCTCGGTGAATGATCAAAATTTCTCACAACACAATTTCATGTTTGAAAAAAAAATGTAAGCTGGAGAGTGTTGCTCTGCATAACGGAAGATGTTAGGGAGTGTATCAGCTCACTCATGCCCAAAGTCGAATAGAACCTCCTCCGAAACATCAACAAACTCTTCAACCTCGACTTCCTTTGCCTCATATTCCTCTTCTTCGTCACTGGCTTGTCCGTCCCCAAGCCACTAACTGTCTGATTTATCATCTTCATGTAATCGCTTCCACTCCAAAACCCATCTCGGTCCTGCTCAGTCAGCAGCGACACGTTTTCGTCCTAATGTATTCATACTTGTTGGTGTACTTCTTCAAGTTCTTGGCAATCTCCTCCTCCTTCTATGGGGTACAAGAAGGATGGTGGGCCTTGGATGCCATAGGAACCATAGGAACTGCAATGATCAACAGAAAACACATACCATAGTCAGGCCATGTCGTATTTGACTACGTAGGCACTAAATTTTCATTTTCGTTCCTGAGAGACTGAAATGGAACACCAGTGAAATTAAGTACTTTCACTGTTTGTAGTAAAAGACAACAGAATGGTGAAACATGTTCTGGAATGATTCTGTCTGTTTGCTTGCCAAAATAACAAAGCAAAATGAAATAAAATCCCTGTTTACACCGGCCATGCAGAAGAGCTCATAATTACTAGCCCAGCAAGATGTTCAAAACTTCTACAAATACAAGATCAACATTTGAGTTGCTTTGATACATCTTCCGTTGTGTAGTCATTGTTTTAAGGAATTTTGATAACTGGAAACAACAGCATGTTTAAGTGAGGATTGGTCTGGACTGGTTCGGTGGCTTTCCAATCCTCCTTTTTTAATGTGAGGGATTCCCCACATGTCCAATACTCTTTCATTTCCCTCAACTGCAGGTCATACTTTTCCCTTTGTTTTCAGTCTCTTGTCTCCCCCATGACCTCCAGCCAAAATCAAAGTTCTCCAATTTTCAAATATAGCAAACTAATGACGTAATGTAAGCTGGAGAGTTTTGTTTTCCTTTCAAAAACATTATTGCAATTCATGATAGCATCGTACACATTTGACAAAGTTACAATGAAAGGTGTTCGATCATATAATTTTACACAAGAGTAGGAACTTATAACTGTAGATATCTGATATCTCCACCCATAGAATCTCTATATAGTCTACTAGCGACAATTCTATTTACTTATGTCACTCGTCCATTATATAATGAGATCCATTTTTACCTAAGGTAAATCTACAGGGTCATGAAGACATCCAGGACCATTTCATTTTCAAAATTAAAATGTCATTACAAGCAGCAGCACATGCACCAGTTATGACACGATAGAATGTTTCTTTCGCTATTGATGAATGTGAGAACAAAGTAATTCACCCAAAGCCAGCACAAACATTGGGGTTGACTGCATTAAACCTATTAATTGAATATCAGTAAATATGGTAAAGCAATATCCTAGGCAAATCCAAGGCAGTCATGTATTACTAATTACTCTATCCACAACCCCAAAGGATAAACGTTGCATAATAAGATCAATTCCCCCCCCCCCCCCCAAAACCACCAAATCTTACTTGAAAGAAGTGATCCTCTAGTATGCGATATAGAAGCTTGCCATTAAAACACCAGATGTTGAAACCATTTTCCATCTCGTGAACCAAAGTAACTAAAGTTGTAACATACCTGAATTCACAAGCAGATGAGCTTATAAAGAAAATAAGATGAATTTATTTCAGAAATAAAACAAGGAGTCTATCGCCAGATGTGCGTGTGCGTAAAAAAATCAAGCAAGGATTCTATGCTCTTTCAAGAGAACTGTATATTGAAAGCTAAGGAAATACTAGGGCAGGAAATCGATAAGCTTCAGTTCACTTGAAATCATAAGCAAGTTTTTGCCGAAGCCCCAACTTGGCAATTGACTTTTATTACCTCCAACATAATCGTAACCAAATTCTTCCTACAAATTACCTTCCAGTTGGATCCCATTCAATATCCGTTGCCATGAAATTCTTCATCGACATCATAGAACTCCAACTGTCCATTGAAGCCCTTCAACCCTTCAAGTAAGATGAAACGTCCAGCTGGCGACCAGTACAAAGCAATAGCCTGCTTTCCCTTAAGAGTAGTAAGCTTTGAAACGTAGCCAGAATTATGAGTGCTACGCATGGAGTAGAAACTAATGTCAAGGTTAGGGCTGTCGCCGTAAATGACAGAGAATCTGTGGACCTTCGGAAATCAAGTTCAAATGCAATAATCTTGTCATTTTTGTTCTCTAACTCCAAGAAAACCTCAATGGGTATGTCTTGTTCCTTGATGCGGAACAAAGAAAGGGAACAAAATAAACGGAATATGGAAATGAAACAGCTCGACTCACGCAGGTTGGTTTCCTCTTCCAAGTTCAGGAACAAAGAGTGCAACAATGGGTTCAGTAGGCGACCAACTAATTTCCACAAGGTTTTCAACCTTTATGGATTTGTTGTCAATAAGAGTAAATGTGTCTGTTTCACAGACATAGACAAAGATAACACTTTTACCAATTCAGGGAAAATAATTATCCTCTTTTCCGCCACACCATCACTGATACTCATACATGAGACAACTATGAATAACAATTGCCACAAAGCATCCATCCAAATCAAAGATATTTTTAATGCACCTGAAAATAGGCCTGAAAACGCCGCTTACTGCACCTTCAACTGCAAACTGATATGCGCGTCCCTTGAAATCTCTCATCACTATTCCAGTTCTCACATCGAACATATTTAAAACCACCCTGTAGACTATTAACTCACATTAGGGGTGCCTCAAGGAAACAAATCTTTGTTAAAATTACAATGACAATAGTAGTGGAGGAATAGAAATTGTTAAATGAGTATCACGAGGATTGCATGGTTCATGGTTGCTGTACAAAACATGTCTCCCCATGAGATAAATGTATTAACTTTACCTACAGTGAATAACACAAAATCTATGCATCAATCAAAAACCTACAATATATAAAAGGCATAGTATAGAATACTAAAACAATTATGAAAGTAAACTTGGGGATGAGAATAACGCATAAGCCGGTTGAAGCTAGCATCGCCCCAAACAGCAGCCTCCCTGTCTATCTATGAACTGTACCCAAGTAAGTTCCTAGAGGGGACCATTGCACAAAACTTTCCGTCCAAAACTGCCAATAAAGTGCTTTGGATTGTTATCTTCCACCCATCTTGAAAGATCAAGACAAATCCCATAGAAGTTGCCCAAATGATACTTCAATGAGTCTTCGGTTCTTGCGACCCAAGATCATTAATCATCTTTAGAGCCGTATTTTATCTTTCAGCTGTCAACCCCTTTGAGCTAGGTACTGTCAATCCAAAGTTTCACTGGCCTTCTTAGCTGGGCCCCTTTGAAAAGGGAATATTTCATACTCCACAGTTATATACAAACATAAGTGCTCTTCGTGATTCAACAGGGTAGTCTGTGTGAAAACCCAATGTACTTTTTTCGTAAAATTTACTTGCTCTTACTACCTCGGAGAATGGTATTCCAGCAGCAAGCAGCAGAAGAAGCAACAGCAAGTAGGAGCAAACAGCATTACCAGCCATGGCAGGCAAACACTACTCTGATCAACAGCAGCCATACATCAACTTACAATCGCCACAAAATGGAATTGAACTATACAATCCACTACTGCAAAGAACTTCAAGTGCTTATTTTCGACTTGCACAAGTGCTGATTCTTGTGGTGGTGCTACTTTTTGACAGTGCTTCGAATTACATACATGTTGAGCAGGTTATATGACTGAAATACAACAATCTTAGGTAGGTGAGGCACAACCATTATAATATTACAAGGTCCCAATCCATTATATTCAACAAAATCCAAACTCAGAGGCAACAAGAGTTCCATACGTTAGATTAAAATCCAAAGTGCCGCATACCTAAAAAATCGAAAAGGCTCAACCAAAGTAGCTAAAGGTTGGATTACATTCTCAACGCTCACCCAGGCAATGGAGACTTGCATGTGCTTCGATTGTGTCCAGGCTCATGGCAAAGCCCACAAAAAATAGTTTTTTTTTCTTGGAATTGTGACTCAATCCTCTTTTTCTTCGGCCTTCCAGCTGGTCGCTTTGTAGCAGGAGGTCGAAGCGCTTGCATGGGTATGGAAGAAGAGGTGGCTATGTCAAGGTCTTCAGAACCGTACTGGATCTCACGAACTTGTGGCACGATGTTAGTCGAATTAGGCATGTCATGCAAAGGAATGGGAGACATTACGGTCGTGTAAATAAGAAGTTGTGCCTCCACCTTATAGAAAGGATCCACAAGGTTATATATATTGTACGACGAACCTTGTATTGCGCGCACCGCATGCTTGCAAGGGATGCCTTTCATCTGCCAGCGCACACAACTGCAGTAAAAAGGATGGAGCTTGACCGCATGAGATTTCCAGTCGGATGCAAACACGATGAACTCTATGGGAGAAGTGGGTCGACAAGTGAGACCTCGAGATTTTTCCTGAGAATCCTTAATCATTTTGTCTATATTACGACCAACCGGCAAGGGATGCCATTTACCCACCTCCATCTTATGCCTATATAACATGTCAGTGGTGATGGTGACGTGGCCCTTCATGAATTGGATGATGTCCAAGTCTCTCAATTTCAATATCCAATTGTTGAAGCTTTCGGCAATGTTGGTGTACAATTTGTCCCACCTCCGATACGGAAATCGCGCATTCGACCAGTGTTGTGGACCATTTTCTTCAACCCACTTCGACAACTCAGGTGATAGCCCAAACAATTTCGTCAAGTACACCCCATATAGCCGCTCATCACATGCATAGGCAATTTTTGTGAAAAGATGCAATGCCGTCTTCTTGGGGTTCCCCTTCATTCCTTTTGCGGTGGCAAACTTGCTAAAATTTTCCTTCACGTGGCGAACACACCATGCATTGCATTCCTCGCCAAATAATTCATTAACTGCCCTCAACAACCCAGGATTACGGTCTGTCACAACCACAACTTCCTTTCCGGCAACAATTTCCTTCAAGTTATGCATGAACCATAACCAATCCTCGTAGTTCTCTGATGATACAATAGCATATGCAAGAGGGTACAATTGATCATTCGCATCATAGGCAACTGCAGACAAACAACTACCGCGATATGGACCAGTCAAAAAACATGCATCAATAAACAACATCGGGCGACATCCCCCCAAGAACCCCGTAATGCTGCAACCATAAGCGACAAAAAGTTGCTTGAACTTACCATCCTCAGAAGAACTCCAAACTGCCTTCGTGTTGGGAATTGATTCTATAAGACGTTGACACATCCACGGCACTAAGTGATACGTCATGGATACCGGCCCACTTATGAACTCACGGGCACGTTCCCTAGTCCTCCATCCTTGCGAGTAAGTTAGGGGAGTATGGAACGCAAGCTCGTAGTCCTTGCATATGCTCCTTGGGAGGAAATTGGGCTGCCCTGCTATTTTGTCCATGAATATCATACCCATCTCTTTTGCCCGAATCCTTGGCTTGAAATTAGTGTTGTCCTGTGCAATGTGGCAATGTTCATTCTTCATCTTGATGACTCTAATGAGTTCAGACTTACCTTGTGCCCTAGCTGTTAACTTCCATGGACAACCATCAACCACGCAAGCTAACCTATAATAATGACGACTATTGTCCAAATACTTGAAAGTGAACTTGTTCAATGCTGCAAAAAGAATAACAGCCTTCTTGAATAGCGTATGGTTGTCAAACAACTGACCATCACCACTTAGAATGTCTTCACCTTGCCGTTGCGAGTACGGCACCAAACCCATTTCATGGCAAATAGTCAAACTATCTTTGGTAGTCGAAGAAGGTTCTCCTGCGGCAGTGGATGGACTGCTACTCAACAGGTTCGACTCCCTACAAAAAAAAATTGTCTTAGTAGAACACTTGAGTAGGGAACTTATCAAGTAAATCATTAAGGAGACCAATTGCCATACATGTTATGCAACAACCAAGTCAATTAATGAAAAAGTGGATAACAGTAACCTCTTCTTCCAAACCATATGTTACCCATTTGTAACCTCTTCAAAACAATATCACTTTTCACATAAACACAAACATGCAGAATCCTCATATATGTATATGTGTGTGTGTTATATTTAAAAAAAAACAACAGTTATACCTGCTACTTATGTTACATTGTCTTGGTGTGTTCACAAGGGTCTCTTCTTCCACAAATATGTCAACCTCATCCTCATTCAAACAGAACATCATAGAAACACCATCTGCATCCCTCATACGCAAATGCTTCGACTTGTCCTTGCTTGTACTATAAAATAATGACTTCCCATCGGACCTCATATCCATGCGCAAGCAAACTTTCACGACTAACTCCTCAAACGGTATGCCTTCTTCAATGATTGTGGCTTCAGATACACCACCCATATACTTCCCCAAGCTACCATCCGCATTTGCCATGCGCTCACCACCCGAATAACAAAAACACATCAACTTCCGAGGAGTTGTAGACATTGCTGCACAACATCAACTACATATATAAGCATTACGCAATTCATACCCAGTTACATGATACAAGGGACGTTCAATTGTTCGATGAGTCCAATAAAACATGTAACCCTTTACACTACACCCACAACACTTGTTTGGATGAGGTAATTTGTAAATCACACAGGACAGCAATAGGAAGTCAAATTAAATATTTGTATGCAGCAACTACAATGCTGTGCAAAAACCACATCATTTAATCTTTCTAGATTAAGCCACTAAACTCTTTAATACCATATGTTACACACCATCTATAAATCATTTGGGATTAAGAGGATAAGTAAAAGGGACAATTACGGGTCAGAGGTGTTGGCCCGGTTTAATGCAAATTTTACATTTGAATACTAATACTATTACACAGCACCCACAAATTTAATGCTCAAGAACAACACATTAAAGATGATCTAATAAAGCTATGTTGGTCCTCAAATGGAGAAGTAATCTACTACACAACTATTGTAGTAAACATTTAAAAAAGCAGACATACCACCACACTTTCATTATCAATATCGATTTGCATGTGTGCACAAAAGAGGATAGAGATAAATGCTTAAACCGAAAGAAGACCTTTGCCTTAGATACAAGGTTTGGAAACCCGAAGCGCATTCGCTCTTGGGTCATCCTGGCAAAGTTTTCACCAGGGGGTTGGCCTCGTGGTCAGAATAATCCTTTTCGAGACGTTTTACCTGAAACACTGAACAACCTACCTTATGAGTAAAATTGAGTAAAAACGACGAGTTATAACTAAGAACACTACTCACTAGGGGACTTAAGCACCACAATCATACAATCTTAGGTGCTTATCAATAAACTGCATAACTTAGTAGGTTATTAACGATACAATCTATGCCTTACCATCCGCTCTTTCATTCCTGGCAAGGTCTTCCCTTGCAATTGGTTGCATATATATGCATAGGGCAAAGGAGTGAATAGCTTTACCTTTTAACCAAATCAATGACCATACTCATAAACCACATCCCAATAGACTGATTTTCAGCTCCCTACAACACAATTACATACTATAATTAACAAAGAACATTGAAAAGATTCTACCAATTACTACTCAAATCCCTGCCGATTCTCTTAATATTGGGATGGAATTTAACAAATCATCATTATCAAGCCTTGAGGAGAATGCTACTTCTATTCCATGGGGAAAAATCACTTGGTTTATCCATCTTGTCCGCAGGTGGACTTTTATTGAATGGCTGATTTTCTAAGGAGGCTTACAACTAAACGTATGTTTGGAACTTGGGGAAAATAAAGGAAAAGGAAAGGAAAGTGTATAGGAAATTTATTGTGCTTGATTCTTTGTTTTTTTTTTTTCCTTTCTTTTCTTTTCCCTAGGTTTCAAACAAACCCTAAAGATGGACTTGTAGGTTGGGAATGAATGTGAATCCTAATGTGTCCTTCGCAATTCTCACGATTCCCATGAGCATCTATTCTTTGAGTACTCTTATGGTGGACAAATTTGGGGGCTTTAGAGTGTTACATGACAAAGGTGTGCTATGCTTGGCAAAAGAGATGAGCTGGTGGAAAAGGCCATTGAGTTTGCATTACCTCTAGGACGAAAATCAAGAACGTTGATTCTAAAAGGCTTCTAGCTACTGTCAAGAACGTTGATTCTAAAAGGCTTCTAGCTACTGACTAGAGGGTTTCCTTCAGGATCTTTGATCCTCGATCCCGAGGTAGCTTTGCTTACTTCTATTTATACGTTTTGGATTGACTGATTTGTGTTTGTTTCCAGGTTCTATACCTGACTGTCATTTGGGTTTGTTTGCTTTCATGGAATCAATAACCCCAAAAAGAAAAGTTATACATAAAAGGAAAACGGCACAACAACAGTCATTACACACCATTAGAAATATCATTCCTTAGACAATCGGAGCGTAAGAAGGAATACCTATATATATAGGTTCTAATTCATAGAATGCATACAAAGGACACATAAATGAATCACCTTAATGCCCAAGTTTCTATGCCAGAATTGGTACAGTTTTGTGGTATTGTGCATAATATACTGTAACCCAACAGCTCCTCACCAAAAGGGCTCTGATCCCACCTATCAAAAACCAATCTATTTCTTCAAAATCCATTCCCACTTATTAGCATTACAGGTAGCTTTTCTTGAGTAGGTAACAACCTAGCTACAAGCATTATTAACTTAAGCATATCTACTTTTCAACTTGTTCAAGCCATTTCTATTTTGGAACGAGTTACATCAAAAAAGTAAAACAGCACTCCGACACAAACTTATAAGAACAAGTTAGTGTTCATATGCTGGCCAATTTTACTTCCAAACCGCGCCTAGGGTTTCATAGTAACCCTTACCCCCTGCAACTCCAATTTTACAAGCGTCATAATGGATTTTGCTTATTTTTTTCGCGACTCCGATGCTCCGATCTGGTTTTTCAACCAGAAAATCGTCTCCAATAGCAGAACAAATAAAGAGAGCAGAGAACCCCAGAGAGAGAGGATAAAGCAAAGAACAACGAAGAGAAGAGAGGAAGGAGAGAGAGAACGAGAGAGAGAGGAACATACCAGTTGTGCAGAGAGAGAGGAGAGTCCGTTGATGAGAGCAGTAGACGATGAGGAAGGATTTGGGAGCAATTGAGAATTAGGGCTTTTTTACTGGTATATAAAAGGGAGGGTATAATTGTCAATTCAACTTCACACACCATGTCTTGGTAAATATTTGTCCTTGTGTCATTAGAATGGTGATTTGGAGAGTCAAGACCATCAGATGGTAAATAAACCTGGTCCACGCCTCTGCCCGGTGATTTTCCCATCTTTCATCAATTTCATTAACTCACCTTTCAGACTCTTGAGACCTTTAAACTGGTTAACGCACCTGAACATGCAGTAGTAAAGGTTGCCTACTTATTACCTCTCTCAGACGTGCTGTAGCAAGAGCAAACCTAATGTTTCCTTAAAAAGTTTTTTTCAGAAAATGGTTGATACAAATACAGACACGGGACACTACAATCATAGAAAATGTTTGTAACAGACAAATGGCACTACGATCATAGAAAGTGGGACACAGGCATGGCAAGGGACGCAGAGAAAAAGAAATGAGTACACGATTTTCGGTCTTATTGTCATGAATATGTATCCAGTGTCCACAACCAACAAAAGTTAAACAAAACTAACACTAGTCACCATTGTATCGCAAATACCATGATACAATTTCCGAAATAGGTTTGTTATATTATCAATTAACCCAAACGTGTCCCCAGGTCTCTCACTTGAGTCTTGGGGCATGCATGTTCCCGGCATGTTCCTTGCTTAAGAATTCCTAATATAATTGGCATGTCAACACAGCTATCTCTCCATGTCCCAAAGCGTGTCCGAAACGCAGACAGGCGACGGCTACCCGTTGCAATGCATCGCCATCGCAACATCGGTGGTTCATAGGGACCCTATAAATGGTAAATCATGTAGGATATTATCCAATATACAATCACTAGATTAGAACAACAAAAGCAGGCTTACTGAGAACACAGAAGTTAATATTCATGATTGATTAGTAGGACGAAAAAACACAGGCTATACGATTTCTCACAATTTTCAGAAACATATCAGAACACAGGCCTTCGTCTAAAGAGCCTTTTTCAAAACAACATATATTGTGCACTGAAGTAGCAGGCATTATTTTAAGTGAACATTACATATTGGTTGCTAACTTACCAAGGGGATATTTTGCGAAATGAACCAACTATAAGTGACACTAGAATAAATAGAGCAGAGCAAACAAAACTCAGCCAACGAAACTTCGGGTCGTGTGTTCTAGTCTGGAGACATCCACTTTGTGCATTTACTACCAAAGGTTAGGTATGTGCCCAATCTACTCCTCCCCGACACCATGACTGACGAAAGAAAATTGCGAAGGGCTTGGAGGCACAGGAACTTCGACAACTCCTTCAAGCATTTGAGTAACCTTCCTCATCGTGGGCCGTTCAGAGGGATCTTCTTGAATACACCAAATTCCAACCATCAGAAATCTCTGCACCTTCCTCCAGTCATTCAAGGCCTCAGAATCGCCCTCAACCAAAGCATGCAATCCATCTTTCAGAAAACAGTCAAAAACCCAATCAGTTAAAATTGCTCTCTCGTCACCCCCCATCTCCGACCCCTCTACGTTTTTTCGACAAGTAATGATCTCTAATAGCAACACACCAAAGCTGTAAACATCAACTTTAGCGGTTACCGGCTTGTTTCTAAACCATTCCGGTGCAACATACCCTCTTGTCCCTCTAATACCAGTATTTGTCTGGCTCTGATTGATCATCAGCAGTTTAGCCAACCCAAAGTCGGCAATCCGGGCGGTGTAATAGTCGTCAAGAAGTATGTTTTGAGGCTTTATATCGCAATGGATGATCTGCGTGCTGCATTCTTCGTGTAGGTAAAGAAGGCCTCTAGCAATTCCAAACGCAATTTCGCTCCTCTGGTTCCAGCTAGGCTTTGTCTCTCCAAACAGGAAGCTAGCGAGAGTGCCATTACTCATGAACTCGTACACTAACATCCGGTGCTCCCCTTGGTCGCAAAATCCAACCAGTCGGACTAGATTCTTATGATGGGTTTGGCCAATCACATGTACTTCGGTTCTAAATTCCTTCTCTCTCTCTTTTTCTTGAACCACCCTATCTAGCTTCTTGACCGCGACGGAAGTTCTAGAATTCCCTATTTGTACTGCCCCCCCATACACAATTCCAAAAGCTCCCCTTCCCAGTTCTTCCTTGAATCCATCTGTAGCCTCTGCAAGCTCTTCATACGTAAAACAACGAAGATTTGTTTCCACAGCTCCGAACCCATGACGACTATTCAAGATCTTCTTCTGGTAGATGAGGGAAAAACCCAGGCAAAAGGCACCCAGAAGTGCGACATTGACGAATAAAGAGCTACCCAGAAGCACGGATCCAACAACAATCAAAGTCCGATCGTTCTTCTTTATGTCCCGAAGAGGAAAAGGAGGATCGGTAGTAGATGGAGGAAGGTCACCTTTCCTGAACTTCATGAAAGCCTTCCCATTAACAATACTGTCCTTCCTGCCATTAGAAAGTGGCAGCTTCTTCTTCCAGCAGCTATCTTGCCGCAGAATAGCAACAGCGCAGAAACAATCTTGGAGGCAAGAGTTTCTGCACATCTCTTCACTGAAAGGCTTCAATTGCTCGTAGTCAGACAGTGGCCAATCAGTATCTATTAACACCGACAAGTCATAGAGATCTCTGTTGGAACTCTTGTGGTCATCTTCTTCACAGCTTAGTGTGAAATTTGGCTTACAGTCTCCGTACTTGTCAGTTGGATCAAGCAACGAAAAACCTTCAGGGCACGAACAATTAGGCCTTTTATTATCATCAATTGTGCATATGCTGTTGAAGCCACAAGCCCCTCTACCTTCACTCGCTGTAATACCAACACAAATGTTATCCGGCTCAGACCACAAAACAGTCCAAGTGTTCGGACTGGCATTTTCAGTCTTTGGATGATAGTACAGTGTGAAAACCCCATCAAAATCGAGAGTTGCTCGGTAGTAGTAGTCACCAGATGGGAGTACAGTTGTTGGTCCGAGTACTACACTTTGGTTACTTCTTTTCAATACGTAAATATATCCTGTCTCATTGAAGATAACTCGGTAACCACGATTTGTTACATTAACATCATCAACAGTGTTGCTCTTGTAGTAAGCATCATAAGCGAAATTGGTACCCAAGTCTCTAGTATTAAGTACGAGATTTCCATCTTCGAGCAGGCGGAGCTGGAACCTGTCAAGAAAATTATTCCCATGGTAAATATCCATCAAAAGACTATGAAGGGCCAAATAATTATCCATTCCAAACACATAATAATCCAGAAGCAAGTAACTAGTACGAACGATCATGCTTGTGAGAATGGGAGCCGGGAGGTGCGTAAACGTTGTCTAAAGCTGATGTTACTCCCAGTGTGAAGGTCCAGACGAAGTGCACCCGCTGCAAAGTTCAACTCAAGTGCTCACAAGTCACAAGCCTTAATCATTTTGTGTTCACTTCCATCACGAGAATTTGAATGAGTCAGAAAAGAGTTGCTCACGGATATAGAAAGTAGTGAAAAAAAGACCCCTTTTTCAAATTTCTTGCTGTCTCATTGTTTCTGTATATATTTCTCTCTCTTGATCGAATGCATAAATCAAGTCACATTCCCCTTAGTGTTGGGATTCCACCCAAGTGGGGTGGTGTGCGCGAAGTACAAGATCACTCTCTATCTTATTTCCTTAACCGTATTAGGGTTTTCTTCTTGCCTATATATATTGATGTATATGAGAGCAGATAAGAGTGTGACTGAAACAATGTGAGGGAGAGGGTGAAGTCGAGTGGGTGAGCCGGTGTGGCTCATTGGAGAGGTGGGAGCCGATAGTGGCTCTCCCAGAGAAGTTTTTTCATCTTGTATTATTATGTAAATAATATTAAGGGAGTTTTTCCTCATATTGTTGTGTTGTTGAGTGACCCCAGATCCTAACAAGTGGTATCAGAGCCGATGGCTGACGATCTTTGGGGTGACTCAAACCGATTTGGTGGACTTGCACGGAGACTCTCAAAGGAGCAAGAAAAATCCAAGGTAACTCTCGATGGAGCAAGGATGCAGGTGGAGCACTACATGGAGGCTCTCGATGGAGTAAAGGGGTTGGTTCTCGATCGATGGAATGGGTACGGTGAAGTCCGAGGTTAAATTGGTGTTGGAGAGTAAAAAAGATCATGGATCACTACAAGAAAATGAAATTTGGTGACAAAAAAGTGGACGAAATTTAATTTCGTCACTTAATGAGTATATTTGGCGACAAAAAATAAATTCGTCATTGTTTTGACAACTTTCATGATGAAATAATATTGTCACCAATTATACCTGTTTAGAGATGAAAAAAATATTTCCGTCACCAAAGGTACCCATTTGGCGACGAAATACAATTTCCATCGCCGAAAGCTTAAAAAATGTGATGAAATTATTTTTCGTCACCAAAGATGATCATTTGGTAACAAAAAATATATTTCGTCGCCAAATGAGACCAATTTAGTAATGAAAATTTTTTTTCGTCACCAAATGCTTAACTTTGGTGACGAAAAATAATTTCATCACCATTTCAACGCTTTCGGCAACGAAAAATATATTTTGTCGTTAAATGGGTACCTTTGGTGGCGGTGACGAAATTTATAAATTGAGCTTTGTCACTAAATATATTTCGGACATAACTCTTTACTAAGAACTTCCAATTAAAATAATTCAAATTGGGTTTGAATAATAACTCAAATGCCTACAACTTTCATGTTTATCAAAATTGCTAATTTTAATGTTTAAAAGTTCAAAATTATATTCGAAATATATTTTCATGTTAAACATATATGTTATATATTAGATATTTCAAATATGTATTAAAAAGTGTGTGTAGTGCAGTTGGTTGAAACTTGCGAGAAAAACTCATGGGACTTGGGTTTGAAACCCAGCAGTAGCAAGAAAGAGGGATTTTTTTTTATATATGAAAACGTCTTTTGCAACGAAAACCAATGTGACCTATCGGTGACGAATTTTTTCGCCGCCAAAAAGAATAATTGATGACAAAAAATTTCTTCATCAAAAAGCACAATAGGTGAGGAAAAAAATTTCGTCACCAATTACTCAATTTTTGGGACGAAATATTTCGTCATCAAAAGGCACTATAGGTGACGAAAAATAGATTTCGTCGCCAGGTAGGACTCCTCGACAATCTTCAAAAAAAATTTCGTCACCTATATTTTTTGTGACGAAAAACATGTAATTTGCGACGATTTTCATTCATCACCTCATATAATTTTTCTTGTAGTGGATCAAATCGATGGGGAGCAAGGCCCAATGCATGATTCACATATGAGGGGGAGATTGTTGAGAACATGTGTGAAAGGTTGAGCCGCACATCAGATAAATAGAAAAATAGTTGGATCTTAATATACAATTGGATGACTCACCACTTACAAGACTTAGCCTTTTAAGTGGATATAGGTCATTCAATATATATTGGGTCCAGGTGATGTGGTGTGGACTCTGTGGTTACTCCTCAACGGATTGGGCTAGCGCGCACTGGAGAACCTCAGCCGTATTAGACTCCCAACAGTTAGTAGATCCATACATAGAGAAAATATGTGGCAATGGTATCCAAGAGCATGAAAAATGATGATAATAAACCATGTTTAATTTTGTAACTTAAATCCTAATAAAGCTCAATAATCATAAACCAAAACTACTATCAAAATGTTCTGAAAATAACCTTCCCCCGGAGAAATTCTTCTCCGACTGTCGAGAAAAAAGGAGCTCGCCAGACTCCATGATCTGCGTAGGCAACAAGGTGTCTGTCGGGTATTTGAAGCTCTCCCATATGTTAACCGAACCCCCACCAACAAGCACAAAGCTGCCCGTATCCCTCATAAAGCCATTAGCAATTACTTGGTTACGAATGGGAGTGGAACTCCACAACTCTCTGCCTTGAGGGTCACTGAGCACTAGCCCTTTGCTCGCGGTTATCCCTACTTTCGACCCAGCTGACACTGGAACACCTTTGTTTGCATACCAAACAATGGTTTGGTCGCGTATCTTGTAATACCATATGGAGAGCAAGAAAAGATTGTTATCTTGGACTTGTTTAAACCCAAATGCAAAATTTTGAGAAGCGGATAGCCATGGGGTGGTGGAATTGTCACCAGCTGTGATAGATGCACCAACGTCTACAGTTCCATTAGTCTGAGCAACAGTAGAAAATGGCAGCAATAATAGGAAGCAGAAGAGAGTATGAAGAAGAGGATAAGACATTGCTAGGTTTGAGAGCAAGGAAGTAAATTAGCTCATATATAAGGAAAGAGAAGAGTTTGAGGTGAAAGGGTAAGGGAAAGACTTTCGAGTCAATCCATACGTTTGAGTGAAGGATACTCTGTCTCCTTTCATTTTCAGGGGGTCATTACTTTTGAATGTTTCTCAATGTAGCTGGTCTTTGGTCCCTATTTTTTAATGTTTCTCACTTTAGATAATCGGATTTTCGTGCCAATTTGCGCATCTCAGGGCTCTAAAATTAACGACCGGGCAACCCTCCAGTGACCCCAAGCTTTGGAATGTTTGGCCTACGTGGGATTTGAACATGCGACCTCATGGAAGAGAAACACTTATTTGTTTTCTCATGCCCACTTGGCCAAATCTCTTGGGGCTTCTTTTGAATGTTATTATATCTGAGGGCAGTGGTGGATTCAGAAATTTCATATAGAGAGGTCACCTTTCAAGTACAAGGTTGGCCCTTAAATTTCAAAGCCCAAGATAACCTTAAATATGGGTCATCAATAATTTTTTTGACAGTAAGTGAAAAAGATAAAAATCACTTAAATAAAGTTGAACCTTTGTTGTAAAATTGTTATTTTTGAATTAAGATCATGTAATGGACAAAAAAAAAAAAAAACTTGCTAAGAATACGAAAAAAGTATATATCATCCTATAATTACAGTCATAATCAACTTTCAAAAATGTCCATGCTAGTACTTTTAAAATTGAATATAAGTAAAAGGAAAAAATTGAAACAAAGTCAAATATCTTTAATCATACTAACATTTTAGTATACAGGGTATTTGTTTATTTATTTGAGCAAGAAATCCCTTGAAATCCTTTGTTAAAAAGGGAGCAAAAAGGCAGAAAGCAAGTTTCAAACCACTAACCTCTGGTGAAGGTTTATCTTTCACCACTACACCAATAATCGTTATGTTAATATTGGCAACATATATATTATTTATTAACAAATCAAGAGGGTCACGTGACCCTTTTGTGCCTACATCGGATCCACCCCTACCTCAGAAAAGAAAATCAAACTAGAAAAACAAAAAGAAGATTCCAATCAATTGAATACGGTCTCAGAAAATCACATTCAGAATCCCAACAAAAGTTTTGGCATCTATTATCGTACTTCACGCGTTTGATTGAACTGTTCCTGAAATCCTGGCCACAGTCTTAATGCTGGAATTCCCAAGGATGAAGGGAAATAATACTACGACTGCAATGTTAGTCTTGGTGAAGTCAATGCAACCAAACAGCACCAATTTTACAAAAAGTGGACTATTTGGTATGATTAATTATGGTTGTACCCTCCTTTCAAAAAAAAAAAAAATTATGGTTGTACCCAAGTCTGTTGAGCCTGTTCGGCCGAGGCCAGCCCTGGGCTTCAGCCTCCAAAGCGAACTCGTAACATTGGGCTCTTCTTCTTCTTCATCAAATTTTCGTTTTTGCCCAAAAACTCTACCAAATATTTCAGCCCTAATTACTTCCGAATCAAGCTATAACCAAGTCCAAATTCTTCACCTATGGGACACGGCTAGCTAATAAATCCCTACACTCCATGCGACTTTTCTTCTGCCTCTACTAGTATCCTTACTCTGGAATCTATTCCTACCCTAAACCTATCACAATTCCACTTTTAGACAATCCTTCATCACATAATCCTTCAGTAGGCCTTACACTCACGCTCTCAACCTCGCTCTACGCCCGCGCATTCAATCCTCGCTCTCGCTAATTTCAGTAGTTTGGGATATTTTTGAAAGACATTTTGGCGCTCGTGTTCCCAGCAGACGCATTACATGACTTAGAGGCATTCTTGGGCCTATATCCTAAACCGTCTAAAAGAGAACTAACTTGATCTTCATCACAGCAATGGATCTTCACCTCTTACGAAGATACCCAACAAATTCTTCAGTTCAAAAACCATAACCATGAGTGTTTAATCTTCTACAATTTCTTCAGTTTGCAGCAACCGCTACTCATCGGAGACTCAGAGTTTGCTCTCTTGGGCTCCGAATTCTATACTCTCATCACAAAAATCCCAGATTAAGGTCCAAGGGAATTGATTTTCACTCTCCTTTTTTTGATATCCACACTCCCTTTTTCATCTTTTAACCCAAAAAAAATTCACTTTCAACACTAAAAAACAAAAAAGGGAGTGAAAATCAATTCCCTAAATAAATAAATATATTCAAGAAAGATCCTTTCCTCTAGCCTATATACATTGGATTTATTTATCAATTTCCCAAAGAAAAGAAAGAAAAAGCTAGAGGCAATTTTTTTTTTTCATAATTAATATTTTCGATGAGTTCTATAAAATAAAGGATTCCGATTATCGAGATGGGCACGAAAAATTGCTTGGACTGGACTTCCCATTCCATTTGATGGACTCTAGTCACTCTAATAAACAAAATCGAATTCCTTTGTACCTCGTGTTGTTCATCCTCGTGAGTGTGTGCTCATTTCGAGTCTCACTTCAATGATATTCAAATCAATTGTTCAAAGATCATGTGAAAGTTCAACTCATTCACATACGCGCAAGTGTTCGATTCAAAAATCCAATTTTCAAGTCGAGAACTTAAAGAAATATCACTTTTAGATGAAGCACTCATCAATATCTTTGAATTTTTGCATAGTCTCGAGACAAATGACTCGAAACAAAATAATTAGTCTCGTAACAAATAAATATGAACACAATAAATTTGTCAAATGTTCTTTTGACAAATAATCTGTGTGTGTGTGAGAGAAGTCGGCTCAAAAATCCAAGGGAGAAAGACGTTATAAGGATGCCAAAGAAAGAATATTCTTTTTTCTTTTTTTTTTTTAACGGCAATTCCTTAATATTCTCCTCTCTTGGAAATTAGAATCAGCACGTACTCATCAACTTTTTCTCTCTAGATATCTTGTCAAGGTTAAATCTGAAGGGGATGTCTCATATTTATAAACATCTAGGGCGAGCACTCAGGCGCTAGGTATCTCTACAAAATATTAACACATGACCTCTTTCGTACCCCTGACCGCGAGGGTGACACAACTCCTCACGCTGGTTTTGAGCACCCCAGACTCTTCCCCCTCTCATGTAGAATCCTTCTCCTTTTCAAGTCACCTCATCACTAGATCTCTACCAATTCCTCTAGGGGCAAGGCTATGGCTTGTTTAGTCATGCCAATACTGCGACCAAGCCTTTAAGGGCCCGTCAGGCCCTACCACAGCAGTCGGAGCAAACTCAAGTGTTTGGATCCTTAAGATGGTTATGAGCTCCTTCGTGTTCTCTCCCCTTTGACTCTGGGTACGCACTAGTCTATATGTTGGCCTCTCTTGCATCTCTCTCCTTCCTAAGGACTACGCTAATGTCTTTCTCCTCTATTGGGCCTTCTACCCCTGTTCAGGTTACCCAAGGTCATGGGAGATATCCTTTTGGTGTGTCAGGGCTCGCACCCTTCCTGGCTCTCGCAGGGTTTCCCTGACGGTCATATCTTGTTGCTGGCGCCACGTTGGCTGCTCAGGTGGCACAGGTCCAAAATCACTTTTTACTGCTATGCCACATGTCACGATCCTCGGGCACCAATTGTCGCACATTGAAGGTGCCTCGTGTCCCACTCAGATTGGAGGGTCAATTGGTCAAATAAGTCAATCTTAATTAGACATTGACCTTCCCCATACCGATAAAAAAAAAAAAAACAAGAAGCACGTCATCCCAAGGCGAACAAAATTGCTCTCGGGACAATCGGCCTACTTTCCCATGCAGGACGGTGAAAAGGAAAAATGAAAGAAGTCTCCAAAAATAAGTTCAATTAGGAGTTGTTTGGAAACAAGTAATAGGCATTTGAATTGTAGTGGTTTTTCTTTTGAGCTGGATCCTCTGTAGTCCACTTGATGGACTACTTTACGCCATTTGTGACCTTTCTCGGGGTCTGTTTCGCTGATCAAAATCATTCACTTTCTGGACCAAGGTGGAAAAAAAAAAAACCAAGGACAATATAGGCATTCCTTAATGTCCATTCCTTCTCCCCTTTTAATTTTATCCAATGACACAAACAAATGCAAATAACCAAATACAAATATGGAGAATCACAGAATGTACATCACTGTGAGTAATGAAAGTTATAAAAAGTTATTTTTGAGAGTCGAGTGGTAATTAGTAGAGAGAGATAGAGAGAGAAATTTATTGAAAACTGTGCCGAGAGTTGAAAGTTACTCTCAAAGTTGGGAACCAAGCGGAGTGACTAGTACTAAACAAAATGCTATTTTCTGGACTTCGAACTAGCAATAAAATCCTCTGGATACACCTTTCTATCATCTCTCCTCTGAAACTTATCGCAAAACTAACAAACAAGATCCATAACCAAATAACTAAACAGAACCACTGGCCCCTGCAAGAGGATAGGAGGGTTCACAAAATTGAACCACAAAAACAAAACTAAGTAGAGAGATTTTCTTCCTCTTTCTATTTGTTTTGACTAGGGTTCAGCCCGGTTGGCAGCTCGTATTTTAAACTTGTGGTGTCCATTTTAGGATTAGTCTCCTTCACTTCATCTACCCTCAACGTGCTTGTATCAAAAGAATTTGAAGAGGCAGAGAGTAGAAGCCTTCTTGGTGCACTTCTTTCTCTGAGAATTACTACATGAGCAGTCTTGCTTAGGTAATGAAGGAAAAATGAAAACTGCCAGAGCTCTGTGGCTGTTCTTCATGGCAGCAGAGAGTACCGTTTGGTTGGAGAGAAAATGATGGAAACGGGTTATAGCAGAGTACTGTTTGGTTGGAGAGAAAATGAGGGAAATGGGTTGTGGGTGGTTGTTGCAAATGTGGAACTGATCCCCTTTTATAAACAGACGACAAGGCAATGGTACGTTGTAGCTTGTGCTAAGTCTGGAAAACCATGTGGAATTTATAGTATAGTAATACATGTATAGTAGACAATTTGTACTATATAGTGATGGAAGAATAATGGTTCTGATAATAAGTCCACAAGATTATTTTGACCAGCATCAGAGAATATAGAGTTAAAGGATGTTGGTTCTGCCTGACAAAAGATTTCACCCTCTGTGCACAAGACTCTTGCTTGCGGTACGGAGCGATTATCAAGTGGTTAATTCTATAAATTAGCCATGGTTAAAAGGAGTTTTTTTTGTTAGGAGTTCAAAACCGCACGGGAGCCAAACTGGCCAGACCGGAAAATGCAGGATATCTACAGGCCTTCTAAGATAGACTTCAGCCATGACTTGATTCAAAGAACGCTTGGGATGAAGTACAACAGTAACAACACACGGTCAACTTATCGGGTTTAAGATGGATAAAATTGAGTGGTAAGTATAGAAGACCTGCCATTTTGCAAACGTTAATTTATCGTGACTCGAATCTTTGTGATAACTAAGCATCACTAGCATTTGTCATCACACTATGTGATCTCCATCCAGCACACCATTTTAGATCTGAATCAAACCTTATGTTTTTTTTATGTGCAATTTGGTGTGTACCTATATTTTCCAAATAGGTGTTCTGCCCATATCCTTGTCGGTTGGAACTTGGAAATCAGATTATCATGTGCAAAAGTTAATTGACTAGTACTCCCTCCATTCCTAAATAAGTGTCCGGCTCACAAACCTAGACTTTGCAAATATGCATGTTTTTCGTTAAAAAATCTAAATTTTTTTCAAAATCTAATAGAACTCATTGCTATTGTAGTAGGCCGAACCAAATGGCTCAGGCCACATGTCCACGGATATGGACTAGGGCTAAGCCTAAGCGAATCCTAGCACTGTTGAAGCCCAAGCTCGGCAATAACCGAAGCTCGGAGAAGGATCTCATTTCACCTGCCCAACGCCTCGGCCAAAAAGAGTGCTCTCCGGCTCGGCCAAAGTCAAGACCCATATAGATGACTTCATCACTTTCCCCTCTCTCCGAGCCGCCCGCCTCTTAGCTCGGTCAAAGTCAGGGCTTGGCCCTTCTCAGTACCACGCTCCCCCCATGCACGAAAAATGGTTGCGCCAAGAGATAATGATTAGCGCACATGGGTGCGCTAGCTCATCTCAGAAATAGTTATCAGATCTTATCGGTGACATATCAATGACGCCAATCGACTTGTGCAAGGCACGTGCCTGTATTTGGAGAGCAAGCCAAGCAGACTCTATAAATACCAAGTGATGCAGCCCTAAAAAGGTACACCTAAACTTGCACTCAAGCCCTAGTCTCTTGCTTTGCTCTCTGCAAATTCTCATCCTCTCACTAGAGGGCCTTGCCAGGAAAACCCCCGGCCAAGTCTAGTCATGCGTTCACTATGCAAGTTAGGGCGAAAAGGCTAGGCACCCACAAAAACCGTTGAAGAGGAGTTCAAATCCAGGATCACGGGCCACACAGCTATCTATTATAAAACAGAAGGGTGTGGGAACAAATTGTCACACCCTCGATTTTTAACATAAATTAACAATACCATTTGAAATACAAAGTCTTCACAATCGTACGTACATTACCCCAAAATATAATGCAGTTTCCAAATATCCACAACCTGGCCTACAAATACAACTTTTCAAAATAGGAGTTTCATAACAAGCGGTGTGTTATGAAGAAATATAAAGTACTCTCCAAAAATAGCTTCACTTGATATTGCCAGCATGCACTTCAAGCTCTCCATGACCATGACCTGCAATGAACGTGAAATGGTAGGTTGAGCAAACACGTGCCCAGTAGAGTATTCTATGCTCAAACTATATGTAAATTTGATGAATCATGCACCATGAATGAGTGAGTATTAACAGATATGCCCAAAGTTTGAACGATTACCAATGAGCTGCACGCTTTGATCAGGGGATTCTAGACTTTACCAGAACGTCACTAATCGTTTACTCCTCGGACTAGATACATCAATGAACCCACATCCATCCACCTTAGTCTACAGCCAATTCTAAATCATTTTATTATTCTTCGAACAATAATACAATCTTTCTCGTGTCTACGGTCATCATTTTCAAATCCCTTCATTACATTATCTTTCCTTTTAATCAGATGTTTCCATCAATAGTCACTAAGGTCACCTCGAGTCTATTTCCTTCGAGTGCAGGGTCACCCCGAGTCTATTCCCTCCATAGCAATAATCAGTTGGGTCACCTCGAGTCTAGTTCCCTCTAGCGCAGGGTCACCCCGAGTCTATTCCCTCAATAACGACCACTTGGGTCACCGTTCACATTTTTCATAATCGTCATCGTTTCATAATCAGTTTCATCATCACTCTGTCAAGTGTACCACAAAACTTTAATCAACCCTTGCATAGCTCCACAAATGTGCAGGTTCATACATTTTCATTAGTGTACCCATTCGCATCAGACATAGCGTATTAAGCCTATATATATATATATATATATATATATATATATATATATATATATATATATAAAATCCTACAACACTCTATCCATTAGTTTCTACACTAAACCTCATAGGAAGGGTGTCAGAAGAATTGAAAGACTTGACGAGTCATGAGGACACCAGTTAGTATATCATCTCAACAATTCTTTCACAACATCGATTTTCACTTCAAGCATTCTAAAAAAAAATCTACCAATCCACCACACATCCTCACCGTACGTCTAAGTACACTCCCGTACCTTCACATACCACATATCAACCCACGTCTAGACTCTGCGATGCCCGGTCTTCTAGTTTTTATACTTGGAGTCCGTAAAGCATATACTAAAGGAATCTAAAGAATTCTACGAGTCGAGAGAAAACGGATTGCAAGACTACTCATCGGGTCCCTAGACATGTTCAAGTGTATCGTTCGTATTTCAATGTGTAATAACGTCCATTTCTTATTTCTTAACACAACGAGTTCATTTATGTCTATCGGACACCGCTCTAATGTGAAACAAGTAACACTCTTCAAAACACTTGAAAGAATGCATAACCAAACCCATTGGAGTCGATGAGAAGTTTCAAAATGTGATTTGGAAGATATAGAAAAGCAGCTGAAAGATACTGCAGCAGCTCAATCTCCTACCGATAGGTGAACGAGTCCTACCGGTAGAACTTGACCGGTAGGAGAACGAGTCCTACCAGTAGAACTTGACCTATCGGTAGGTGAAAAGTTCCTATCGGTAGAAACTGGAAATAGGAAGGCCAACATTTGAACGAAAACTTGACCTACCGGTAGGTGAAAAGTTCCTACCGGTAGAAGTTGAATACGTTGAGCAGCTTGACCAACTTGACCTACTGGTAGAACTTGACCGGTAGTAGGTGAAAAGTTCCTACCGGTAGAAACTTGAAATAGGAATGCCAACATTTGAACGAAAACTTGACCTACCGGTAGGTGAAAAGTTCCTACCGGTAGAACTTGACCGGTAGTAGGTGAAAAGTTCCTACCGGTAAAAACTGGAAATAGGAAGGCCAACATTTGAACGAAAACTTGATCTATCGGTAGGTGAAAAGTTCCTACTGGTAGAAGTTGAATACGTTGAGCAGCTTGACCAACTTGACCTACCGGTAGGTGAGAAGTTCCCACTGGTAGAAGTTGGATACGTTGAGCAGCTTTTGAGCTGCTACTGTACGTTTGAGCTGGTTATGGGAAAAATTTTCAATCGTCCTACCGGTAGGTGAAAAGTACCTACCGGTAGGGAGAGTAACTTATAGACGATTTCGACAGAAAATTTCAGATTTCGATCCAATCTCAATAACAACCGATACCAACTCGAACAAAGCATAGAAGCCCTCAAATAACATATAAAGAGAGGTAGAATTCCCTACCTCAAGGATTTTGAGCAAAACTCGACCCTTTGACCAAGTCAACCATAGCTCCACGAGGTCCGATCACGAATTTTCTTGGATATTCGGAAAGCCCGTGCTCCGAATAGCAACTTTTATTCTCGGACCTTGTCCGGAATCACACCCTAGGTAGATGAAATTGAAGAGAGAAGAGAGGATGAAGTTTTTGGACTGAGAGGAGAAGAGAGAGAGTGAGCCGAGAGTGAGGGAGAGAAAAATGGGAGTATTATTCTCTCCCTGGAAATAAAAGAGGTGGGGGAAAAATCCCCTGCTTCTCGCACCACCCTCATACGTGCACCTTTTGCACAATCACCCTTATATCCTTCCACGAATACGTCACACTGAATATCTGCACCGTCTATCTCAACGGGCCGTACGATATTTACAAAAGAAAAATATGGCCTAAAAATACGGGTCTCTACACAAATAGTTGCAACAGCTTAAATTTGTTTGATTCGAGGGTTGAGATGCATTTGTTTCACATCTTATAAAAGTATCCACATTTGCCCATCATATTACATAAATGTCGTCTGTTGTCTAAGAGGAAAAAATAATCGGAATTCACTTCAAACCTGTCATGTGAGCTGCTACGAAATTCACAATCATAAAGGAAAATTTGGTTTTTAGGTTCCCATCTCTATGAGTTTGTTTTTCCCAATTTTATTGGCTTTGTGTTCCAGTACCAAAATCCTTGCTTGTTGCGGCTTATGGACAATACCCTGGTAGCTTGGATCAATACTGATTTTGGTGGCTACATTAATTTCTGGGTGGTGCTCTGCATTTTCACGTTTCAAGCAGAAGGGGCTCATTTTGCTTAGCTCTGAGGATTTTCACTTCAAGTTGGTTTGGGCTCTTTTATCTCTTAGTTGGGTTTTTTCCTTCTGTGTAGGGTTGTGATCTGGAAACTGTTTCCCTTTTATGCTCTATACTGTTCCTTTTTTATCTTATCAACTCTGTGCTGAGTTGCAAATGATTGTTGCAGGGTAATCCTTTTTCATATCAATAAAAAAAAATCTTTGCCGTTAAAAAAAAGAGAGGTTAATTTCCAGCAATTTGTAGCTACCTAAAAATTGAGCCACTATCAAGATCCAAAGGGTAATTTCAATTCCAATTAGGGTGGGTAGTGCCGTAGGCATGAGCAAGCACTAGTTTGTGAAAAAAAAATTGATTTTTTTAACGAAACAAAGGCATTTTTTTAAAAGGCTTAAATTTGTGCACCGAACATTTATTTAAGAATAGAGGAAGTACTATATTTTATTTCTCCGACTTTCATGGGAAGGACTCAATAACATTTCGCATGTGACTTATGCATGTCACATGCCACCAAATATGTTTTTCCCAAATAAGCACACACAAAAAATTCGATCCAACTTTTTGAGGCTTTAGATATGAGTTTTTTTATTATAATGAAAATTACAAATTTCACATGCAATAAACGCATGAATTTGAAGATATCAAACCCTGCAGTGAAATTTCTAGCAATTATATTCAGAATCAAAGTTATAAATCTTACAAGAACACAATATAATCAATAGATTTTGTGTAACGTATAGCAATCAAACGTTTGACCATATATAGAACCAATTATTAGGAAGAGTTATTTTTTATAGATATTTTCGTACTTTTTGAGACTTATAAGTATGATAGATTTGATAATTTCTAAATGTCAATGGGGAACACTAGTGCAATTTTTGAGGAGTTAAATGAAACATATCATAGATCAACAAGGGGTATAATTGCAAGATTGAAAAATTCAAGGGGTCACATAACACTATCTAGGCTCAACATGGATCCGCCCTGGTAGTAGCCCTCCTATGGACATGGTCATAGGAGCTGCAGACCTGCCCGAAAGAGAACAAAAAGCCATAGCAAATATTGTCCCACCGCTGACTAATGGAACAAAGTCGGGCTTTGCAGGAGGGTAAAGTTCACGGGGGCATCGCTCCCACCACAACTCGAACCTCGAATCTAATGACCATTCAAACCACTAGAGAGTAAGACATGAAGAAAAAAAGGGTTGCAAATAGAATCGTCGGAAATCACAATTGATTTGTTTCCCAAGTCCGTTTTCATGTCCAGATTTCACCAACTTGAGAAAAAGTGAAATCCCTTGGTTGTATAATACAAATTTGGCTTCCTGACAGCAATGACTCAAATTATTTGATCAATAATCTAGATTCAATGTGAATACGGAGAGTTTCATTTACCGATTCATTAGATATACGATCTAGACAAAAATTAGTGTTTGCCCGTGCCTACGGCATTAACCATCTCATTGGAATTAGAATTACCCTTTGAATCTTGATAGTGGCTCAAATTGCTGAAAATTAACCTGGTACAAAGAAGTCTATCATCAAAACCGTATTTTTCAATTTTCATGGAGACGGTATTAACAAAGTACAAAACCACCAAATACAACCAAAGAACACAAATTCAACTCCAATCTCAGTGAGTGTAAGAAGGATTTTAACAACATTACGGTTGCCAAAATGAAATCATCTATGAACCCCAAAAAAATGAATTTAGCACTAATAAAATATCATCACTCCACAATCAGTTGCTTGTCGCAAACGTGAGATTTGAATCGCATCCCTAAGAGAGAAATTAACTCATCATAGCATTGCTTGAGAGCTGTACATATTAAAAGGAGCTTCTTTTTTCCCAATAACTTTAAATGCATAAATGCAGGGAACTCCACCCGAACTAAAACCGTACTTCCTCTGCATTCGAACGCCCTGCAAGTGAAATACCTCATCGACAAGCCATGACAATCGGCAATACCCAACTGTAAATAGACATCTTCATTGATGTACTTGTGATCCTCAAATCAGTGGCCAAGCAACTCTAACATTATCTAATACTATTCTATAACCCAGTGATATCAGCAATCTAACATATTGTTGGTTTTAATTTAATATTTTACTTTTATGTTTACATTGATCGTGGGTCTAAGGAGGAATTATAGGGATGTACAGTTAGAGTTAAAATGGGAGTGTTTAGTTGAAAACCACTTTGACTAGGTCTCCTATTTTTCCTCCTAGTTTTGAGACCACTATCTGTTAGCATAACAAACTTACATTTTATTAATACCTATAAAACCTCTGCTTTGTTATTCGGCTGGAAGATATAACAGTGCTCAACTCTATCAAAAACTCTCACTCTTGCTTTACAAACTTACACACTGATACTCGTTGATTTCTGTTTTGAACTAAATACTTTCAGCCATCCTCTTTCATATATATTTATATAGATTTTTGGTACATCAATATATTTGGTTTTCGAGTGTCGGGAAACTATCGGTTCGTGAGTTTGATTCGCTGCACTGAAGAGAACTTTGTAAGGACCAAATTATGGAGTCTCCTTGTATTGGCAATTCCGTACAACAAAACATATATTTTATATCGAGTTGTAAATTTAATTATTTCTTATAGGCTAGTGAGTCTGTATAGGATTAGAGTGGAAGGAAGGAAGGAATCATTATTATTATTTGTAATTGAGAGTGAGCGTTCGGGATAAAAAGGAGGTTGACTTTTGCGAGACGAATTTTGGCGAAGACGGATCAATGGATGGATCAATCCTATTATCAATTGGCATAATCTGTTTTTTAAATGAAAAAGAAACGTGGAGAAAATATCTATATATGGTCTTGTTTTTCTAGGTTTCCAACACAGCCTTATAAAAGAGAAAAAGGGTTGGCAAGGATTGCGCCAAAGACTGAATATACATATACAGTTATTAAGAAGAAGGCAACGTGCGGCGGCAGGAGCAAAAAGATTGAAGTAACAGTTCTACTTCAGAACTATTCCAAAGGAGAATTTTGATTAGGTTTTTTGGAGGGCTTGTGGACTCAAGGCTTTTGGCAATCAAGATCACTGGGTGCGGTGTACGTGTGACTCGGCAGGTGATACTTAAAATGTTGTGAGGATTTACTTAGTTTGGATAGGTATATCTGTAACTGCACAATGATTATAGTGATTTGATTCCTTCCCGTGGTTTTTACCCATTCTGGGGTTTTCCAAGTATATCTCTGCGTTGTGGGTTTGATTGCTTGGGTAGTTTTTGCTAGTAGTATTATTTTGTGATTCAGATTCATGTTGTTAGGGTTTTTTAAGGATTGTTAGGGAACCCTGATTTTTCAATTGGTATCAGAGCAGGCAGCTCCTTCCGTTAGAATTTATTTTATTCTAGAGCAGATCCATCATGAATATGAACATGAATCACATGTCTAGAAATATGCCTATACTTGATGCTGATAATTTTGACTATTGGAAATCTAGAATAAAGGCTATAATGAGATCAGCCGGAGAAGAAATTTGGGACTCGTGTATTTTGGGTTACATTCGACCCATGAAAATTGTTGACAACAAGTCGGTTCAAAAAACTGCATTTGAGTTATCAACCACAGAAAAACCCTTACTTCAGGCTAATAATCGTGCACTTGATATTTTATTTGCTGCTGTTGACATAAATGAGCAGAGGAAAATAGCTAACTGTGAAATTGCAAAAGAGGCTTGGGATATTCTGGTTACTTGCCACGAGGGGACAGAAGTTGTTAAGCAGTCTAAGTTGCAAAGACTTACCACGGAGTTTGAGACCATCAGAATGCAGGAGGAAGAGACCTTCAATCAATTCTACTCCAGGCTCATTGCCATCGTCAATAGCTGGGAGAACTTGGGTGAGCCAATTCCTTCTTTTCGTATTATTAAGAAAATTTTGCGCTCCTTACCTCCTAGATTTAAAATTCAAGTTACTATGCAGAGGGTAAGAAAAAGTTAAAAGAAAAATCTGTTCAAGAAATCGTTGGGATTCTCCAAACTTATGAGGCTGACCTATTGCAATTTGAACCTGTTAAACCCAAAGTAAAACCTTCGGAGACTCCGATTGCTTTTAAAAGTACTCAAAAATATAAGAAAGGTTCAGATAGTGATAGTGATGTCGATCTTGAGGAAATGAAAGCATTTTTCAAACAATTTAAAAATGGTATGAAAAAGAAAAATGATAAAGGAAAAGGAGAATTTTCTGAAAAAAATAAAAAGGAGGGAAAAGGACCACCTGAGGGACCACAATGCTTCGAGTGCTATGGTTTTGGTCATTATGCCCAAGAATGTGCTAACAAAATGAAAAAGAAGGCCCTCGTCACTAAAACATGGGATGATAGCGATTCCGATGAATCGAATGAAGAACAGGGGGCCGACGAAAAAGATAAAGGAAACTTTTTGGCTTTTGGAGTAACTTTAAATTCACATGGTCATTCCGAATCAAATGGTTCTGAAACAAATGATAGCGATATAGATAGTTGTGATGACATAGATGAGGTCAGAGAAAAGTACAACAAACTCCATGTTTTTAGTAAAAAACTGATAGACGCGAGTGAAAAGCTTTCTGATAAAGTTAAGAAGTTAGAGAATATTTTGAATGAACGCACTCAATAGAGGGATGAGAGAAATAAAGAAATTGAGCTCCTCCTTGAGAAAAACAAAGCTTTAACTGCTAGCTCCAAATCTAAGGATAAATCAGAGGATGACACACAGACAGGGACCAAAGTGTTGGATCATATTCTGTCCATCCAACATCGACCTAGCGATCGTTCAGGGCTTGGTTATCATGCAACGTCTTCAACTCCACCGATAGGGAGAAACGGAACTAAACGTCCAAGTAAGAAGACTAATGGTAATGATATGCAGAATGTGATTAATTCTCCTACGATAAAGAAGCAAATGGCAACAGAGATAAATGGACATCACAAGCACAAGGAGGTAAAATCTAAAGTCATTAATACTGGTAAGTCTCAATTTTTTTCTCATGTTGTTAAATTTGTTCCTATTTGTCATTATTGTGGTGTCACTGGCCATATTAGACCGCATTGTAGAAAGAAGCATGCGTCATACTCTTCACATGCTCATGTAGCTCATCCTTATGGTCATAATTATTTTGTGCCCATTTGCCATCATTGTGGAGTTAAGGGCCACATTCGTCTGTACTGCTTTGTCCTTCATGGCTACCATAGGACACCTCTCCATTACCCTAAGTTGAATAATCGTAGGGAGTATTTTCAGAGGCCTAGACATAGGATGCCTTCGCATGCTAATGTTGAAAAACCCATGATCACTAATGTTGAAAAGGGTAAGACTAGACAAATTTGGGTTCGTAAAAATGAGTTGGTCTCTAATGCTGATGATGACCTTGATTCTCTAGATGACTATAGTTCATCCGGAGAGGTTAACCTCGCCTTTTGAGGCTAGGACATGGTTCTATAACCTAGGTTTAATTGTTCTTGCATATCTCATTGCCTAGTGTTATGGAGTTTCATAGTTGCGTGTTTCTTTTGTTTCATATTTGTTTTTGAGTTATTAAATAAAAATTTAAAAAATGATTTCTTTTGTTTTGTTTTATGAGTTGGTTGTGGATTGAGCATGATAGTCTTTGGAGCGTAGTTGAATAACATTAGATTTTATGAACATGTTTATCCATATTTTTATTGCACTTCCTTCATGGTATTCTCACTGCAAATATGTTTGAATGTTAATAAATCACGAGTATTCGACATTCTGTACACTTATCCATGGCTTTTGGGTCAGTTTCTCGATTAGGGACCACCATTCTCATATGCTTAGTTATATCTTGTGTCTTTTCAGAACCGGGACCACCTTTGTTTGGTTTTCGTTGATAGTGCCCTCGTTTATTCCAAAAATAAAGTAAAAGAAAAGAAAAGAAAAGGACAATATATTTCTTGGATTTTGCTTGTCCGGGCGTTCATTGATTAACCGGGCAATTAGGGTGAGGTATTCTCCCTCTATGCGTTCAAGTCAAAAAATGGATAGACCTTGTGAAGGCACCCGTGTTGGACCATTTGGTTAGTAACCGGGTATTGGATATAAGTTATTCTTACTCTCAATATTCTTGTCAAACAGCAGTGGGGTAAAAGTAAAAATATGGTATGAATTTCTATTGATTGCTTATTAAACAACCGCATGTTGTTGAGGGGGAGCTTATGATTAATTATCTGTGACTTGTATGTCAACCCTAGAGAGGTGTATCTTGTTGAGGGGGAGTCACTAGATAAACCTAAGCACTTGAGCATCTTGGCCCTGTTTTGAGTTGCTGAATTTTTTGGTCATGGATGCACACACACACTTTCCTCTCATGTCGATGATCATGGTGTATTGCATTCCTTCTATCTTGCGTGGTGTTATATCATTAAGCGGTGCCTTAAAATATGGATGGCTTTTTCATCTCATCTCATGATATAATACTTGCAATAAAACTATCTCATGCTTGTATTTTCACATTTCTCATTTTCTTTTAGCATTTAGTTTAGTTTTATTTTATTAGATTTTGCGTGCCTGTTAGTCCTTCATTCGGTTATTGAATTTAGTCCTCAAGCTATTTATGCTAATAGTTATGCTTTGCTTAAATTTTTTTTTTTTGGCTGCTTCTATTGGCCACTCATTGTTTAATTCTCCGATATTCGCAATTATTGTTTTATTGTTAATCCTGTTCGCCCTTTGTCATTCCATGTCAAAAAGGGAGAGAATGATGAAAGGGGAAGTAGGTTGCTTATTATTCTAACGTGTTTGGATGTTGAGCTTTGTTTGCAGCTTCTCTACAACTCGATCTTAATCGTTAGATTTTCATTGTATTGTGTTTTGTCATGGAAGTGCCAAAGGGGGAGATTGTAAGGACCAAATTCTGGAGTCTCCTTGTATTGGCAATTCCGTACAACAAAACACATATTTTATATCGAGTTGTAAATTTAATTATTTCTTATAGGCTAGTGAGTCTGTATAGGATTAGAAGGGAAGGAAGGAAGGAATCATTATTATTTGTAATTGAGAGTGAGCGTTCGGGATAAAAAAGAGGTTGACTTTTGCGAGACGAATTTTGGCGAAGACGGATCAATGGATGGATCAATCCTATTATCAATCGGCATAATCTGTTTTTTAAATGAAAAAGAAACGTGGAGAAAATATCTATATATGGTCTTGTTTTTCTAGGTTTCCAACACAGCCTTATAAAAGAGAAAAAGGGATGGCAAGGATTGCGCCAGAGACTGAATATACATATACAGTTATTAAGAAGAAGGCAACGTGCGGCGGCAGGAGCAAAAAGATTGAAGCAACAGTTCTACTTCAGAACTATTCCAAAGGAGAATTTTGATTAGGTTTTTTGGAGGGCTTGTGGACTCAAGGCTTTTGGCAATTAAGATCACTGGGTGCAGTTTACGTGTGACTCGGCAGGTGATACTTAAAACATTGTGAGGATTTACTTCGTTTGGATAGGTATATCTGTAACTGCACAATGATTATAGTGATTTGATTCCTTCCCGTGGTTTTTACCCATTCTGGGATTTTCCACGTATATCTCTGCATTGTGGGTTTGATTGCTTGCGTAGTTTTTGCTGATAGTATTATTTTGTGATTCAGATTCATATTGTTAGGGTTTTTTAAGGATTGTTAGGGAACTGTGATTTTTCAAACTTGAAGGTCGTTGTATCTTGGGGAAAGAACGCCATCCAACCCCGTGCAGAAAGGGGTGTATCATTCCGTAGGAGGGCGCCATCGCATGCTTCGACCACCCCACAGGCTATTCTTATCTTTTCTCTAATAATATTGAATTGCCTTACTTGGTTGATTATTGTTCTTATTTAGGCATTTAATTTCTAACCGAATTTTCCTAATCATATAATTTTCCCAATAATCTAAGGAATGAAAATTGTTAGGGTTTTCTGTAAGTCTTATACTTGCCTTTGTGTTGGCTGATTATTAAAATAAAATAAAATAGCATTTGTTAGTAGCCCTGAGTTAAACGTTGTTTTGAACTCATATGATTGGTTTATAGACTCGGGTGCTAATGTTCATGTGTGCGCTGATAAAAATATATTTTCATCATATTATGAGGAATCATGCTCAAAAACTGTAAGCATGGGAAATGGGAGTGTGGCCAGGGTACTAGGAGAAGGGAACACTAGTTTAAAGTTGACCTCTGGCAAAGTTATCATTTTAAATGGAGTCTTGCATGTTCCGGACATTAAGAAAAATCTAGCTAGCGCTTCTTTATTAGTTCGTCATGGTTTTAAGGTTGTTTTGGAGTCAAATAAAGTTGTCATTACGAAGAATGGTAGTTTTGTTGGTAAAGGTTATTTAGTTGACGGTTTGTTCAGTCTTAATGTTGTGAATTTTTATTCAAATAAAATTGCTTGTTCTTTGCCTAAAAGTTATTCAGTTTCTAATGTTGAATGTTGTGGTACTTGGCATGGCAGACTTGGGCATGTAAATTTGAAAACTATTAAAAGGATGATGAGTTTAGAGCTCATTCCAAAATCTATAGTTGATGTTAAGGAAAAATGCCAAGTGTGCGTACAAGCAAAACTTACTAAAAAATCATATAAATCAGTCATTAGAGACACAACTTTATTAGAGCTTATACATAGTGACACTTGTGACATTAATAACGTGCTTGCCCGTGGTGGTCAAAGATATTTTATAACCTTTATTGATGATTTTTCAAAATATTGCCATGTGCATTTAATCCATCACAAAAGTGAGCTTTTTGAAAAATTTATAGTCTTCAAAGCAAGAGTAGAAAATCAGTTGGAAAAGAAAATACAAATATTAAGGTCCGATAGAGGAGGCGAGTATGCACCAACTAAAATGGGAGTTTTTTGTGAAACGCATGGTATAATTCACCAACGAACTCCTTCTTTTTCACCTTAATCAAATGGAGTAGTGGAATGTAAAAATCGTACGTTAGTAGATATGTTTGTTGGAAATTGACTAGAATTCCTAAATTGACTAGGATTCCTATTCCTATTCGGTTTAGGTTTATTTAGTGTTTTCCTACAAATAGGGACCTTAGGGGTTCCTAGGGTTATGGTCTTTTGTTCAAGGGCTTAGATATTAGGGTTTTGTTTATGCTCTTAAGGTTCCATCAAGGGTTTGTGTCTCCCTTTTGGGTTCCACCAAAGATTTGTCCCTAGATATCTGTTTGGTGCTTCAAGTAGAGTTACGGGTATAGCCGGCTCTTTGTTTCTCTCCCCGTTTATAGTGAATCTTCTTGCTCTTTTCCCCGTGGAGTACGTTCTTGCTTTGTGCTTGAACGGAACCACATATATCCTTGTGTTCTTATTTATCGCTTGTTGATTTGTTATATTCTCAATTTCGTGTTCGGCACAACAAATTGGTATCAGAGCTCCGGGTTTCAATCCGAGACTTTTGTTTTTCGCTGCGTATTGTGCAATTGGTGATCGTTTCAATGGTGACTCGTTTTGAAATTGCGAAGTTCGATGGGCAGAGCACTAGCTTCAGTTTATGGCGTACTAAGATGAAGGCTTTGCTTGTTCAACAAGGATTACACAAGACTTTGTTGGGAAAATCGAAGAAGCCTGCTGATATGCAGGATAGTGTGTTTGAGGATCTCGATGCAAAGGCGCTCAGTTCGATTCAGTTGTGTTTAGCCGATGATGTGCTTCGCGAGGTCGGGGAGGAGGATACTACTGTCGGTATTTGGTTGAAGTTGGAAAGCATCTATATGACAAAGTCTCTTACCAACCGGTTGTATTTGAAACAGCGCCTTTATACGTTTCGTATGAGGGAATGTACGCCCGTAAAAGACCATCTAGATGAGTTAAATCGAATTATTATGGATTTAAAAAATATTGATGTTGTGATTGATGATGAAGATCAAGCCCTTATTGTGTTATGTTCTTTGCCTGCATCTTATGAGCATTTTGTTACTACCCTACTTTACGGGAGGGATACGATTTCCATGGAGGACGTTAAGTCTAGTTTGTATTCGAAAGAATTGAGGAAAAAAGTATCCGGTGAGGGTGGTGATTTTGATGCGCAGGGTTTAATAGTGCAAGGAAGAACTTCTGAGAGGGATTATGGCAGTAGAGGGGTTTCTGGCTCTCGTTCCACAAATCAGGAAGTAAAGTGTTTTTACTGTAGGAAATACGGGCACATGGTGAGAAATTGTCCTAAGTTGAAAAATAAGGATAATTTTGAAGATAAGGTTGTTGCTGGTATTGTTGAAGAAGATTCCGACGATTCAATTATGGTTCTTTCTGTGAGTGTCGGTGATGTCTGTTCGAATACCGAATGGATTTTGGACTCCGGATGTTCTTACCACATGTGTCTGAATAAAGATTGGTTCGTTACTTATGAATCGGTCAGCTGTGGTACAGTTCTTATGGGGAATAATATGCCCTGTAGAATTGTTGGGATTGGAACAGTTAAAGTCAGAATGCATGATGGGTTTGTGAGGACGTTGTTTGGTGTTCGACATATACCAGATTTGAAGAGGAACCTTATCTCTTTGGGTACTCTTGACTCTTTGGGTTGGAAGCATACCGCTGAAGGTGGAGTCTTGAGGGTTTTGAAGGGTGCTCGTGTTTTGATGAAGGGTCGAAAATTGAATAACCTCTGTGTGCTTGATGGTAGTATGATTATGGGTGCTCCATCTTTGGGTTCTTCATCGGTGAATTCGAGGTTGACTAAGTGTTGGGTTTTTAACTCTGTGGTAGAGTCGGTAATTAACTCCGTGTGGAGTTTGAGTAGATCTTCAAGTGCATTCGGGAGGGATGCGTTGGGTGGGAGGTGCCCGTTGGAAGATAGATGCTCAATTTGGAGGCATGTGCGGCTGGGTTTCCTGAGTCTCGTTTACAAGGTCAAGCAAGTGTGCTTGAGCCTTGCTCGTTTGTGCCGTTGGTGATGGCCCCGTGGGGGGGCTTTTGGGGGAGATGAGCGATTAAAGGAGAGGATTGCCTATAGTGTTGAATTCGATGGAATTCAAGTCAAGGTGGAGATTTGTTGGAAATTGACTAGAATTCCTAAATTGACTAGGATTCCTATTCCTATTCGATTTAGGTTTATTTAGTGTTTTCCTATAAATAGGGACCTTAGGGGCTCCTAGGGTTATGGTCTTTTGTTCAAGGGCTTAGATATTAGGGTTTTGTTTATGCTCTTAGGGTTCCATCAAGGGTTTGTGTCTCCCTTTTGGGTTCCACCAGAGATTTGTCCCTAGATATCTGTTTGGTGCTTCAAGTAGAGTTATGGGTATAGCCGGCTCTTTATTTCTCTCCCCGTTTGTAGTGAATCCTCTTGCTTTTTTCCCCGTGGAGTACGTTCTTGCTTTGTGCTTGAACGGAACCACGTATATCCTTGTGTTCTTATTTATCGCTTGTTGATTTGTTATATTCTCAATTTCGTGTTCGGCACAACAAATTGGTATCAGAGCCAGAAATTTACAGACATAAATTTTGAACCGTAGAATTTATCCACGCTTCGAAATCCATATCTCAAATATCCACTGTTCAAGCGAACAGTGTTGATTTTTTTATATGCAGGCTCCTATTTCCGATTTGGATTTCAAATCGTTAATTACATACTTAAAAATAAAACCTCCGATTAATAAAGAATAAAGAACAAGAAATAGACTGGAATAATTTAACTTTATTGATGATTGGGGTTTAAAACCCTTGTTTACATCAAGACAGAGAATACTGGATACATTTAGAGGGATTGGAACCCTTTACCTATCGCTTGATATGCTTACTCTTACTGGTCTTCGAAATTTGTTGAAGATTGCAGGTGGTAGTGAGCGAGTAGGTTGCTTTGATGGTTGTAGATCATAGTGGTTTTGCGTGAATGGGGTATATCTTCTCTCTCTCCGTATATTTTCTACGTTGAGGGAAAAGAGGTGTGATGGTGAAGAGTTGAGAGATGAAGTATGAGATCTGAGGTTTGAGATCTTGGGGTCGATGAGAGATAGATGAGAGATGTTAGGTCTGATCTGAGATTGAGGTCCTAAGGTAGATGAGAGATAGGTGAGAGAGCTCCAAGGTCTGATACATACGATGAGAGAGATCTCCGATCCTTTTCCTTTGATGATGGACCTCATATTTATAGGGGCTTCTATCATCAAATGCTTGGCCGCCAAATAATTCATTTGAATTTGAATCATTGTTGCCAGAGGATAGGATGATATCATATCTTCTCAGTCTTTTTAAATTTTGAATGTTGGTTGCATCAGATGACATCCATCTTGTAATATTCTTCTGCTTCCACAGGAGTGTTTATTGGGCTCTACATACTAATTTGAGACTACGTGAACCCATATTTGGTTTGTAGGCCCTGCGAAATGTGGGCCTACATGATTCAACTGAATATTTGATTTGTAGGCCTTGCGAGATTTGGGCTTATATGGTTCGACTGATTTGTAGTCTTGCTACTTCTTCCGCAGACTCATATATTCGCTAGGCTTGTCGGGCCAACACGTGTTTGTTGATTCGCAGGCTTGCTGGGTCAACACTTCTTCCGTAGGCTCATATATTCGTTAGACTTGTCGAGCCAACACGTATTTATTGATTCGCGGACTTGCTGGGTCAACACTTCTTCTGCAAGTTCATATGCTCGTTAGGCTTGTCGGGTCAACACATGTTTGTTGATTCGCGAGCTCGCTGGGTCAACATGCTTTTAGACTCTTTACATGCCTTTTAGTCCGCAAGCCCAACATAAGATATTCATCAATCTTTGGTTGAAATTTATGTGCCAACAAATGCCCCTCGTGAGTCGTGCAAGCAAGTTTTGACTTGCACGAGTCACGATCTCTTGGCACTTCTTGTAGTAAGATGGTCTTAATATCTTGAATGTGCTGCATTTTTTGCAAGTCCTTGTTTACTTGAACTCAAGCTTTTGGTGGCCGTGTCTTTTGACTTTGCAAGGCCCGCACCTCTCCTTTTTTTGCTTACCCTAATTTTTGGCTAGGTTTTTTTTTTTTTTTTGACCTAGCGGGATTTTTTAATTTTTTATACCCTAATTTTGCCTCGGCTGCCCTTGCGGGTTTTCAACCTAGCGGGGCTTTTTTTTAATTTTATTTTTAACAACCATTTTCATGAGCACTTTATTTTTGTGCTGATTTTTTTTTTATCATAGGCTTTTATATGGCCTCACCTTTATGGGGTTTTGAATGGGCAACCCTTTCCCATGTAGTATTTCCATATATCATGAATATTGTGTGTAGATTTTTTGTAAGCCTCGTAGGCCTTTTCTTTTTGTATAACTTCTTTGAGGGTTTTGCATCTACAGGCTACCCTTTTTCTTTTTTTCTTTTTTTTTTGTTGATATTTTGGTGTGGACCAAGCCTAGTATTTCACTGCAGCTAACAGCTCTTTTTTTTTTTTTTTGTGTGTGCGCGCGGGCGCGCGCGCGTATCTTTTCTAAGAATCCAAGTCTGAGTAGGACTTATTCTCAGGTTCCCTTCTTTGCAGTAGAACTTTATAAATTATCCAGCAACTTTTTTTTTTATACTGGTTTTTTTTTGTTGTATAAATCCATATCATAATAGGATTCCAAAATCTGCATACTCTTGTTTCCAATAGAGTTTGAAAAGGACACTTGTTTCTCTTTTCTTGTCCCATTCTTGGACTCTTGCCTTGGCCTATCAGATTGATGCCAAGATTTTTATTTTTTTTTTAATAAGAAAGCTCCAACAACTCCAATAAAAGCTGCGAATTTTCCCCTTATAGGAGTCTTTGACCAGAAGGTTTGGAAAGAACTCTTTCATTAAGGCTTCTTGAGAGACCTGACTCATTTAGAAGTCAAAAGATATGCACTGGCTTCCCAAATTTTATCCCATGTAGAGTTGTTTTGACGACGACTTCTCTTTACTCAATAAGTCGTATTGGCTCCTTATATATAGAGCTGTCTCTGTAAAAAAACCTCTGCACATCTACAGATTTCGTCTTTTGCAGTAAGGAATTTTCTTCTTTCCTCAAACTTCAATTTCTTTTCTTTTCACAGCACTTTCTTCTTTGCTGATGCTTTTCCTTTTTCTTTTTTTTTTTCATCAAGCAAATACCAGGTCTTTCCCCTTCTAGCTTTAACAGATTCCTTGCTCAGGTAAGTTGGTTTTTTTTTTTTTCTTTTCTTCTTTTTTTTTTTTTTTGCCATAGTAATATCATTTTTTTTTGCTACAGTAATTCGTTTTTTTTTTTTTGCTACAAATTTTTTTTTTTTTTTTGCAGTAGTTTCCATTCATTTGCTGCAATTTTCTCTTTTCGACAAGTCTTTTTCTTTGACTCTGTAGCTGTGCAAAGCTTTTCAGTAAGATGTCAAACATCTTCTTTTTTTTTACTTGGTTAAAATCCAAACACCATTCTTTTTTCTAATCTCCAGCAAGTCACCTTACTTTTCCTTGTTTGAATAATAATGTCCCACGGCCTGCATGGTATATTGTACTGAAACATATTTTCTCCACAAAAAGCTAGCCCAAAACTCAAGTTAAAAGGCTGAGTCTCACCTTTTTTATTATTGTCATAAGACTCTCTCTTTTTTTTAACGCCCTTATTTTTGCTCCTGTTCTTGATTTTCAGGGCCTATTTGCGCAATTCTATTTACCGTTGCTTGCAAGGTAACAAATTTGTTGTTACTCGGTTCAATTCATGTATTTATGCTCCTTATCTGGCTCTAATTCCTTTCGGGGAATTTTTGTCACTTTTGGCTTTAGTCTCTTGTGAGAGGCTTTTGTCAGGCTCATCTCCAAATCCATTTGGACTCTTCTCTGATACCCTTGTTGTTGAGGATTTTGTCGACTGGTCTTTCGATTTTCTAACAGATTCTCCTCTCATTTTCGTCTCTTTTAAGGCCTTTGAGAGGTTTAATCATGTTATTGAATTTGAGGATTCTCCTGCTTGTTCTCCTTCAAAGGTTTTGCAGAAGATTCCTGTAAAAGGGTTCAACATCTGTCTTGAAGAAGGCTTTGCTGAAAGGGAATTTTTCTTTATTTGTCTCTTAGACTTTTGAGATTCTCTTAATGGCTTTATCTTTGCATTGCCAAGATTCTGTCGGAGAGAATATTCTTCATTTGTCTTTAGAGGCTCTCAAAGGAGCTTCCTTTTGGCTTTGGCTCCCAAAGGCTTGTGTTGATCCCCTTTCTATGGGTTTGAAGCTGTACCTGACATCTGCTTCCTTACAGGGGCTTTTGTTGAGATCCAATTACATTTAGGGCTTTCAAGGGTTTTCATCCTCTTTTGTCCTCATGGGATCCTTGTTGAAAGACTTTTAAGGATATTCATCTTTATTTGTCTTTTGCTATGAGTGTCTTCATTTGAACTTCATTGGCTGTGCAAATTGAATTGACCCCTTTTCTTTCTTTCTTTTTTTTCTAGCATCATAAATTTTCCCTTAAAAAATGCTCGAGATCTTCCCCTCTTTGTCCAAGCTCACAAAACATGTCACTATTCATGAAGATGAGATTTTGCTCAAAATCTAGAGTTGGAGTTGTTTGTCTTCATGCAAGGCTTCGTAATCTTCTTCCCAAAGTGAATTAGTCAAGTATTCTACTGTGGAAGAAGCACTTGATGCTGCTAATAGTTTTCCACCCTTGAATACTAATATTGTCGCTTTGGTTTATTTGAACTCTATTTTGTTCGGATTTTTAGACTTTATTTAGCTGTATACAGTTTAAGCTCTTGCGGGCTAGGAGCATGGTTTATTTATTGAGATTGTTTGAACTCTTGCGGGCTAGGAGTATTTATTGATGTTGTTTTGCCGTTCACAGTTTAGACTCTTGCGGGCCAGGAGTATGGTTTGTTTGGTTTGTTGGGGTTGTTTTGCCGTTCACAGTTTAAACTCTTGCGGGCCAGGAGTATCCTTAGATTTATCACCTTGGATTTCGGTGAGGTGTTTTAGCAGTTTAGCCGCATATTGCACCATTGGTGGTTTGTTTATTTTTTTTATGAAGGATCTAGGATTAATTGCATCATTACTAAAGATGTATATCCCAACTAGGTTGGCACATACACCCCAGCCAATCACGTGCATTCCTAGAACCACCCATTTTTTGTTTGCCCTAATTTTTGCCTAGGTTGGGTTTTTTGACCTAGCAGGACTTTTTACACCCTAACTTTTGCCTAGGCCGCCCTTGCGGGTTTTCAACCTAGCGGGCTCTTTTTTTTTTTTTTTATGCCCTAACTTTTGCCTAGGCCGCCCTTGCGGGTTTTCAACCTAGCGGGCCTTTATTTAAGGAAAATACCTTTTCAAGAACCTTGCATTGGTGGGAGGGATGATCCGCTCGCCATCCATTGTGATCAGCAAATAAGCCCCATTAGAATAAACCTTCTCAATGACATAGGGCCCATCCCACTTAGGCTCAAGCTTTCCTTTAGTCCTTCGAGACATGGCTATTGGTCTTCTAACCAACAACACCAAATCCCCTTTCTTAAATGAACGAAGCCGGACTCGCTTATTGAAAGCGTTGGCCATTCTTTGCTGGTATATCTCCAAGTTTTGTTAAGCATATAGTCTTCTTTCATCCAAGGCTTCAAGCTCTACCATCCTTATTTTTGCACTTTCTTCTTCCGTTAGGGATTCCTGTATTGCTACTCTTAAAAAAGGTATTTGTACTTTGAGTGGCAATACAGCTTCCCCCCTAAACACCAAGGAATAGGGTGTTGCTTGAGTTGGAGTTCTATGCGAAGTTCAAAAAGCCCATAATGCTTCTTGTAACTTCTCATGCCAAGTTCTTTTATTTCGCTCAACCATCTTTTTGATAATTTTGCATAGAATCTTATTGAAAGCCTCAGCTAAGCCATTAGCAGGCGCATGGTATCGCGAAGAATGGTTGATCTTTATGTTGTACTTGGAATATAACCTGTATAATGGACCACTTCTGAAGGGTTGCCCATTATCAGTTATGATACTATCTGGGACCTCAAACCTATAGATGATATGGGTTCGGATGAAATCTAAGACATTCCCACTCTTCATTTCTTTCAAAGCAATTGCTTCTGCCCATTTTGAGAAATAATCTTTGGCAGCTATGATGTATTTATCACCTGCAGAGGATGATGGCTTGATAGGCCCAATAACATCGATGCCCCATGCTACAAATGGCCAATAGCATGTTGTCACATGTAAAGGCTCTGGAGGCTGATGGATAAAATTTCCATGATATTGGCAAACTTGGCAACTTTTTGCATAATTAATGCAATCAAAAATCATGGTTGGCCAATAATATCCAAGACGTTTTAATTGCATATGTAACTTTGGACCACTTTGGTGTGCTCCACATACACCACTATGAACTTCCGCCATAACTTCATGAGCCTGTTCATTGGCTATGCAACGCATATACATTCCATCTAAGGATCTTTTGTATAATGCGTCCTTCTACATGATGAATTTTGTGGCTTGACGCTTTACCGCTGCCCTTTTTGCTTTATCCTCTGGAAGCCTACCATGTTGGAGGTAATTTATAAAGGGCTCACGCCAATTTTCGTCACCTTCTTTTATTGTGGCTGCAAAAACTGGCAATACTTCTGAGATTTCAATTAAGGGTCGTAGAACTCTTCTTTCTCCAACTGTAACAGTTATTGTCTCCCTATCAAGCAGGGAGAGCGAGGCAGCCAAACTTGCCAAGGAGTCTGCTTGAGCATTTATTCTTCTTTTAACATGGAAAATGTTAACTTTCTTGAATTGTGAAAGCAACTGGCTAGCCCTTTCGTGGTATGGGGCCAAGCTTGCTTTTTTAACGATATATTCTCCACACAACTGTTTTATCACCAACTCAGAATCTCCACAGACTAAGAGCTCTTCGATCGGTATTTGCAATGCCAATTCCAATACAGCAATTACAGCTTCATATTCTGCCTCATTGTTTGAACATCCTTTTGTCAAGGCAAAGGAATAAGGGATTATGGCATTATTTGGTGTGACGAACACAACACCGATTCCAGAGTTGTTATTTTTTATATCTTCTTGCTTTTGGCCATTTGGACTCCTTGTTGCCCCATCGAAGTACATCTCCCATGCTTTTTGAACTTCAACTTGCATGACCTCTTCATCTGGTAGATCAATGGCTAGAGGTGAATTATCAGGGATTGGGTGCGCTGCTAAAAAGTCTGCTAAGGCTTGACCATTTACTGCTTTTTGGAAAACATAAGCAATTGCAAATTGTTGGAGGATTACAGCCCATTTTGCAATTTTCCCAGAGAGTATTGGCCTTGACAATATATACTTCAAAGGGTCAGCCTTTGATATCAATTTGACTTCATGCTCCAAGACGTAATGTCTTAACTTTTGCAAGGCGAACACCAAAGCGAGACATGTTTTCTCAATCGGAGAGTAGTTGAGTTCTACACCAACCAAAGTACGACTTAGATAATACAAAGCCTGTTCTTTCCCTTGTTCGTTATGTTGGGCCAAAAGGGCTCCCAATGAGCAGTCAAGAGCAGCAATGTATAGCAACAATGATTTTCCTTTGGTTGGGCTCATAAGTACCGAGGGTTTCATGAGATATGCCTTGATACTATCAAATGCGTTTTGGCATGATTGATCCCATTCGAAAGGTATACCCTTTTTCATTAGCCTTGAGAACGGCAAGCATCGCCCTGCTAAGTTAGAGATGAACCTTCTTATATAGGTTAATCTTCCTTGTAACCCTTTCAACTCCTTCAAATTTTGGGGGGGAGGCATTTCGAGGATAGCCTTGATTTTCGCAGGATCAATTTCGATTCCTCTGCTTCGAACTACAAACCCAAGGAATTTACCTGAACAAACCCCAAAAGCGCACTTTAACGGGTTCATCTTTAGCTTGTACCGCCTTAAGCGTTCAAAAATTTGCTTCAAGTCATCCAAATGATCTTCTTTATTTCTAGTTTTGGCGACAAGATCATCAACATAGCACTCAACGATGTTATGCAACATATCACCAAATATCACTGTCATTGCTCTTTTGTATGTTGCCCCAGCATTTTTTAGACCAAAAGGCATCACCGTATAGCAAAAGATCTCTTTTGGAGATCTAAAAGCTGTCAACTCTTCATCTTCGGGGGCCATTCGGATTTGATTATAACCCGAATATCCGTCCATGAATGACAAGGTTTCGTAACCTGTGGTTGCATCAACCAAAAGTTCGGTGATGGGTAAAGGAAAGTCATCTTTAGGACAAGCTTCATTGAGATCGCGGAAGTCAATACAAATCCGTATTTTCCCATTCTTTTTCGGAACTGGGACTATGTTTGCCAACCAAGTCGGGTATTTAACCTCTCTAATGAATCCGGCTGTAAGGAGTTTATCGACTTCAGCCTCGATTTGGGACGTCAATTCTGGCCGTGTCCTTCTTGGTGCTTGTGTAACAGGCCATTTCTCAGGATGGATTGCGAGTCTATGAACTGCAACTCCAGGATCAAGTCTAGGCATCTCGTTGTAAGTCCATGCAAAAACATCGCGATGCTCTTTTAGAAAAGAGATGTACCTCTGAGCCTCTCCCTCTGCCAAGTTTGCACTGATGAAAGTTGGCTTATTCTCTCCTTCATCACCAAGATTGACTTCGTGAAGCTCGTCAATTGTAGCCTGACCTCCTTCTTCAGATTGTGTTGGTATGGGATATGTCTCATCTTCAATCCCATCATCTGAGGCCCCTTCCACTGTAATCATATTTACAGAGAGCTTTTCTTCCGCGGCTTGATAACCCAATCCTTCCCTGGTGGCCACAATAGGACTTCCTTGCTGAAGGGATTTGGCTTGTGCATGAGTTAGCACAGAGTCAAAAGGTGCTACTGTTTGTGTGGATACTTTTTCAGGATCAAGACCAACTTTCACTAACGTTTTTGTAATGTTTGCAGCAGAACTTGGTCTTATTGGACTTGATATCTCCACAGTTTTGAGATTATGATCCTGAACTTTCTTTTGCAGGGACTACAAATTTACGATAGTTCTCCACATATGTGCATTCTGCCTTCTGTAATGGCAAGACAAATGCATCTTTTAACTCCAAAGTTGGGTTTATCGGAGCTAAAGCACTTGTCCCTGGCTTCCTTTGAGACTTTGGAATGTAGCGAAATGCCCTCTTTGTCGGAGATTTCACGCTTTTAGTATCTGTTGAGCCCTTCACTCTATTTTGCGAAGCCTTTGTGTAAAAACGAGCATCCGCATAGTAAGCTTCAACCCCATTAAAGGGATCATTATCCGCAACAATTATCCCTTCATTTATAGGTGGAGGTAATGGATATTTGATGCACTGATGGTAGGTAGAGGGCACCGCCATATGATTATGTGACCATGGTCTCCCAAGCAAGGCATTGTAGGAAGTGTCTACATCAATCACCAGAAACTCGGTATCTTCCTTGATGCCACCAAATTTAGTTCGCAATTTAATTTTCCCATGGGGCGTTGTTCATTTTGATTGAACCCTTGAATCACCAGAAGACATGGCTGTAATTGGGATAATCGAACCCCTATTATGCCCAAAGCCCTTTTTGGCAGTAAATTTACTACGGACCCGCCATCAACCAAAACCCGAGAGATTTTGGTGTTAAGAACAAGACCAGTGATGAACAAGGGTCGATTGTGATATGGTGTTTCATCATACATATCCTCATCACCAAATGCTACTGTAGACAAGCATGTAGTTGTGCTCTTTTGCCCCTTTTCTTGGACCTCCTTGCGAAAATCATCCGGATTGGACAAGGCATAAACCAATAAATTTCTAAGTTCTGGTGACATCATCAAGGCATCATATATGCTTACCAGAGCTGGGATCTTCTTTAGATGGGCAAGAACATCATATTTCACTTGCTCCTCTTCTTATTCCAGGTGTTTCAACTTCGAGACAATCTTCTTCTGGTAGATCCTTGAAGTCTTCTGGTATGTTACTTGGACCTAATGAAGTAGCGAGACCTTCTCCTGGTCCGGATAAAGCAGCGAGATCCTCTCCAAGAAGATATCCTCAAAGATATCTTCTTAATATCTTGGAGTCCAAGTGTCGCCATTTTTGTGGTACAACCGTTTATTTTAAGTTTGAGGATCCTGAGGCTGTGATTTGCCCATTGGAGACGATGTTTCCTGAGAACTTTGATCATTCTTCACAAGAGTTTGTCTCCTCTTTGGACCAATTTAGAGCTTACATTGATTCTCTCTTTGAGGGCAAAGATTCCATTCTAGAAGGAAAAGATGTACAAGCTATCTTAAACAAATTTGAGAAGGGGCGTGAATTGCTTGTCTTGGGGCGAGTTAAAGCAAGCTTAAAGGCCCCTAGCATTTCTTCATCTTCAGAATATTCAGCTTCGGCATCTAATCGTTCGCAAGGGGAATCAAAGCATGACTCGCAAGGAGAAACGAAGGATGAGGATGATGAGAGTGAGGATGAAACTGACGAGTTATATAATTATACCCCATTGTCAGATTGTTCTCCTAAGAGTGCTTTTAAGGGTATTACATCTTGCTTGCATACAGAATCATTTTTTTTTATTGATATTGTTTGCTCATCTTTGTTTTACTCTCTTTCCAGGTCATCCTTCTAGCCATTCCATAATATCAACAGCTCTTAGCGGATCTCCCAAACCTACTGGTATAACACCCTCTCTTTTTTTTGTCACTTATTTTATTGTCCCCATTTTTCTAGACTTTATTTGTGTCCTTCATTTTTCAGGATATTTACCCTCGAAGTCTGCCACATCTTCTGCTGCTATGGCTACCTTCAAAGGTATACAATTCTTGTGTTGAAGCAAAGAAAATTGTCTTCTTTCTTTTCTTTTTTTTGTCTATCTTAGATCATGCCTCTTCAAAGAACTCGTGGCAAGCTACCTCTTCAAATTTGTTGCCTTCATCAACCCCACAAGTCCAAAGCACTGGTAAATTTTTTACTAATTTATTTACCTTGCAAATGTTTGACCTTTCCTCCTCTCTTTTTTTGACATGACGCTTCTTTTTATAGGAGAAGCTTCTTTCGATGACTTGATGGACCCTGTTGAACTAGAAGGGTTAATTGCTAGGATCGAGAAACCTCCTGTTCAGTCCATCCCTCTTTCCTCTAGCGAGGCTGCTGTCCACATCTAGAAAGGCCTTTTTATCTCACTCTAGTCATCCACAATAAGCATTGACATTATTACTCAATCCAATGGAGTTATTTCCCTTTTGAAGAAATGATCATTGATGACGAAAATTCATCTGTTGGGTCAGTGAACATGGTGCAAATAAGCGAGCCTAAAGAAGGGGACGGGAAGGAGGTTGTCCATGTGTGCAAGACATATCTGACTTATAAAAGACAGCCCCGCAATCAGCCAAGCCATAGTTTGCAAGTACCAGTTACACAAGAAGAAGTCCCAAAAGAGGAGGAGCAAGTGAAATATGATGTTCTTGCCCATCTAAAGAAGATCCCAGCTCTGGTAAGCATATATGATGCCTTGATGATGTCACCAGAACTTAGAAAGTCATTGGTTTATGCCTTGTCCAATCCGGATGATTTTCGTAAAGAGGTCCAAGAAAAGGGGTAAAAGAGCACAACTACATGCCTGTCTACAGTAGCATTTGGCAATGAGGATATGTATGCAGAAACACCAGATCACAATCGACCCTTGTTCATCACTGGTCTTGTTCTTAACACCAAAATCTCTCGGGTTTTGGTTGATGGTGGGTCCGCAGTAAATTTACTACTCCCTCCGTCCCTTTTTTGTGTCCAGTATTCCATTTTGGGCTGTCCCTTAATAAGTGTCCATTTTGTAAAGTTAGAGGGGTAAAAGTTGGTGTATTGTCTATTTTGTCCCTAAAAGTAGATTTTATTTTGAAAAGTTAGTGAATAAAAGTGTAATGATGATGGGTAAGTAGGAAAAGAAGAGGAAAAAGTTGATGTGAAAAGTGTAATGATGATGTCTTTTTAATAAGTTGGAGTTACGAAGTAGGACACTTAAAAAGGGACGGAGAGAGTACCAAAAAGGGCTTTGGGCATAATAGGGGTTCGATTATCCCAACTACGGCCATGTCATCTGGTGATCCAAGGGTTCAATCAGAATGAACAACGCCCCATGGGAAAAATCAAATTGCGAACTAAATTTGGTGGCATCGAGGAAGATACCGAGTTTCTGGTGATTGATGTAGACACTTCCTACAATGCCTTGCTTGGGAGACCATGGTCACATAATCATATGGCAGTGCCCTCTACCTACCATCAGTGCATCAAATATCCATTACCTCCACCTATAAATGAAGGGATAATTGTTGCGGATAATGATCCCTTTAATGGGGTTGAAGCTTACTATGAGGATGCTCGTTTTTACACAACTGCATCGCAAAATTGGTGAAGGGCTCAACAGAAACAGATACTAAAAGTGTGAAATCTCCGACAAAGAGGGCATTTCGCTACATTCCAAAGTCTCAAAGGAAGCCGGGGACAAGTGCTTTAGCTCTGATAAACCCAACTTTGGAGTTAAAAGATGCATTTGTCTTGCCATTACAGAAGGCAGAATGCACATATGTGGAGAACTATCGTAAATTTGTAGTCCTTGCAAAAGCAAAAGGCATGAAGCCTATAGTGTTCCATGCACTTGGTGACATGGAAAAGAAAGTTCAGGATGATAATCTCAAAACTATAGAGATATCGAGTCCAATAAGACCAAGTTATGCTGCAAACATTACAAGAATGTTAGTGAAAGCTGGTCTTGATCCTGAAAAAGTATCCACACAAACAGTAGCACCTTTTGACTCTGTGCTAACTCATGCACAAGCCAAATCCCTTCAGCAAGGAAGTCCTATTGTGGCCACAAGGGAAGGATTGGGCTATCAAGCCGCGGAAGAAAAGCTCTCTGTAAATATGATTACAGTGGAAGGGGCCTCAGATGATGGGATTGAAGATGAGACGTATCCCATACCAACACAATCTGAAGAACGAGGTCAGGCTACAATTGACGAGCTTCGCGAAGTCAATCTTGGTGATGAAGGAGAGAATAAGCCAACTTTCATAAGTGTAAACCTAGTAGAGGAAGAGGCTCAGAGGTACATCTCTTTTTTGAAAGAGCATCGCGATGTTTTTGCATGGACCTACAATGAGATGCCTGGACTTGATCCTGGAGTTGCAGTTCATAGACTCGCAATCCATCCTGAGAAACAGCCTGTTAAACAAGCGCCAAGAAGGACACGGCCAGAATTGACGTCCCAAATCGAGGCTGAAGTCGATAAACTCCTTACAGCCGGATTCATCAGAGAGGTTAAATACTCGACTTGGTTGGCAAACATAGTCCCAGTCCCGAAAAAGAATGGGAAAATACGGATTTGTATTGACTTCCGCGATCTCAATGAAGCTTGTCCTAAAGACGACTTTCCTTTACCCATCACCGAACTTTTGGTTGATGCAACCACAGGTTACGAAACCTTGTCATTCATGGACGGATATTCGGGTTATAATCAAATCCGAATGGCCCCCGAAGATGAAGAGTTGACAGCTTTTAGATCTCCAAAAGGGATCTTTTGCTATACGGTGATGCCTTTTGGTCTAAAAAATGTAGGGGCAACATACCAAAGAGCAATGACAGTGATATTTGGTGATATGTTGCATAACATCGTTGAGTGCTATGTTGATGATCTTGTCGCCAAAACCAGAAATAAGGAAGATCATTTGGATGACTTGAAGTAAAGTTTTGAACACTTAAAGCGGTACAAGCTTAAAATGAACCCGTTAAAGTGCGCTTTTGGGGTTTGTTCAGGTAAATTCCTTGGGTTTGTAGTTCGAAGCAGAGGAATCGAAATTGATCCTGTGAAAATCAAGGCTATCCTCGAAATGCCTCCCTCCAAAAATTTGAAGGAGTTGAAAGGGTTACAAGGAAGATTAGCCTATATAAGAAGGTTCATCTCTAACTTAGCAGGGCGATGCTTACCGTTCTCAAGGCTAATGAAAAAGGGTATACCTTTCGAATGGGATCAATCATGCCAAAACGCGTTTGATAGTATCAAGGCATATCTCATGAAACCCCCGGTACTTATGAGCCCAACCAAAGGAAAACCATTGTTGCTATACATTGTTGCTCTTGACTGCTCATTGGGAGCCCTTTTGGCCCAACATAACAAACAAGGGAAAGAACAGGCTTTGTATTATCTAAGTCGTACTTTGGTTGATGCAGAACTCAACTACTCTCCGATTGAGAAAACATGTCTCGCTTTGGTGTTCGCCTTGCAAAAGTTAAGACATTACGTCTTGGAGCATGAAGTCAAATCGATATCCAAGGCTGACCCTTTGAAGTATATACTGTCAAGGCCAATACTCTCTGGGAAAATTGCAAAATGGGCTGTAATCCTCCAAAAATTTGCAATTGAATATGTTTCCCAAAAAGCAGTAAAAGGTCAAGCCTTAGCAGACTTTTTAGTAGCGCACCCAATCCCTGATGATTCACCTCTAGCCACTGATCTACCAGATGAAGAGGTCATGCAAGTTGAAGTTCAAAAAGCATGGGAAATGTACTTCGATGGGGCAACAAGGAGTCCGAATGGCCAAAAGCAAGAAGATCTAAAAAATAACAAATCTGGAATCGGTGTTGTGTTCGTCACACCAAATAATGCCATAATCCCTCATTCCTTTGCCTTGACAGAAGGATGTTCAAACAATGAGGCAGAATATGAAGCTGTAATTGCTGGATTGGAATTGGCATTGCAAATACCGATCGAAGAGCTCTTAGTCTATGGAGATTCTGAGTTGGTGATAAAACAGTTGCGTGGAGAATATATTGTTAATAAAGCAAGCTTGGCCCCATACCACGAAAGGGCTAGCCAGTTGCTTTCACAATTCAAGAAAGTTAACATTTTCCATGTTAAAAGAAGAATAAATGCTCAAGCAGACTCCTTGGCATGTTTGGCTGCCTCACTTTCCCTGCCTGATAGGGAGACAATAACTGTTACAGTTGGAGAAAGAAGAGTTCTACGGCCCTTAATTGAAATCTCAGAAGTATTGCCAGTTTTTGGAGCCACAACAAAAGAAGGTGAGGAAGATTGGCGTGAGCCCTTTATAAATTACCTCCAACATGGTAGGCTTCCAGAGGATAAAGCAAAAAGGGCAGAGATAAGGCATCGAGCCACAAAATTCATCATGTGGAAGGACGCATTATACAAAAGATCCTTAGATGGAATGTATATGCGTTGCATAGCCAATGAACAGGCTCATGAACTTATGGCGGAAGTTCATAGTGGTGTATGTGGAGCACACCAAAGTGGTCCAAAGTTACATATGCAATTAAAACGCCTTGGATACTATTGGCCAACCATGATTTCTGATTGCATTAATTATGCAAAAAGTTGCCAAGTTTGCCAATATCATGGAAATTTTATCCATCAGCCTCCAGAGCCTTTACATGTGACAACATGCTCTTGGCCATTTGCAGCATGGGGCATCGATGTTATTGGGCCTATCAAGACATCATCCTCTGCGGGTGATAAATACATCATAGCTGCCACTGATTATTTCTCAAAATGGGCAGAAGCAATTGCTTTGAAAGAAATGAAGAGTGGGAATGTCTCAGATTTCATCCGAACCCATATCATCTATAGGTTTGGGGTCCTTGATAGTATCATAACTGATAATGGGCAACCCTTCAGAAGTGGTCCATTATACAAGTTATATTCCAAGTACAACATAAAGATCAACCATTCTTCGCGATACCATGCGCCTGCTAATGGCTTAGCGGAGGCTTTCAATAAGACTCTACGCAAAATTATCAAAAAGATGGTTGAGCGAAATAAAAGAACTTGGCATGAGAAGTTACAAGAAGCATTATGGGCTTATCGAATTTCGCATAGAACTCCAACTCAAGCAACACCCTATTCCTTGGTGTTTGGGGGGGGAAGCCGTATTGCCACTCGAAGTACAAATACCTTCTTTAAGAGTAGCAATACAGGAATCCCTAACGGAAGAAGAAAGTGCAAAAATAAGGATGGTAGAGCTTGAAGCCTTGGATGAAAGAAGACTATATGCTCAACAAAACTTGGAGATATACCAGCAAAGAATGGCCAACGCTTTCAATAAGCGAGTCCGGCTTCGTTCATTTAAGAAAGGGGATTTGGTGTTGATGGTTAGAAGACCAATAGTCATATCTCGAAGGACTAAAGGAAAGCTTGAGCCTAAGTGGGATGGGCCCTATGTCATTGAGAAGGTTTATTCTAATGGGGCTTATTTGCTAATCACAATGGATGGCGAGCGGATCATCCCTCCCACCAATGCAAGGTTCTTGAAAAGGTATTTTCCTTAAATAAAGGCCCGCTAGGTTGAAAACCCGCAAGGGCGGCCTAGGCAAAAGTTAGGGTGTAAAAATAAAAAGTCCCGCTAGGTCAAAAACCCAACCTAGGCAAAAATTAGGGCAAACAAAAAATGGGTGGTTCTAGGAATGCACGTGATTGGCTGGGGTGTATGTGCCAACCTAGTTGGGATATACATCTTTAGTAATGATGCAATTAATCCTAGATCCTTCATAAAAAAATAAACAAACCACCAATGGTGCAGTATGTGGCTAAACTACTAAAACACCTCACCGAAATCCAAGGTGATAAATCTAAGGATACTCCTGGCCCGCAAGAGTTTAAACTGTGAACGGCAAAACAACCCCAACAAACCAAACAAACCATACTCCTGGCCCGCAAGAGTCTAAACTGTGAACGGCAAAATAATCTCGACAAACAATTTCAATAAATAAACAATGCTTCTGGCCCGCAAGAGCTTAAACTGTGTACGGCTAAACAAAGTCTAAAAATCCAGAATTCAAATAGACAAAAAAATCTAGAGTTCAAATAAACCAAAGCGACATTATTCAATGGTGCAAAACTATATGACTGAAAGAAGCTCAATTCATCAAAGAAGCTCTAGCAACATCAAGTGCTTCTTTCACAGCATCATAATGCGCACTTTTCTTCTTGCATTGCTTAACAACATCCAAGGCGACATGAAGATCCTTCTCAAATTTAGAAATAGTCTTGGAATACTTGGATAAATTACTTTGGGAAGAAGAATGCTTGGCTTTGCATGAAGACAATTCAGACTCAAGTTTTTTGAGTAACTCCTTCGTACGAGCAATCTCCCCTTCAAGACTGGTGACATGCTCTGAAAGTTAAGAGACGGAAGAAGTCGTCTCCTCATAAGAACTGGCCATTTCTTCAAAATTAGTCTTTTTGACCTCATATTGGGCCTCAAGTTCTCCGAGAGAAACATCCTTATTAGGAGTACCTGATACTTTGGTCCATAAAACAGAATATTTAACCAAAGCTTTCACCTTCTCGTAAAGAGAACTAAGATCCACTTTAAAACTCTTCAAAAGGGAAATAACTCCATTGGATTGAGTAATAATGTCTTCTATGCTTATTGTGGATGACTGGAGTGAGATAAAAAGGCCTTTCTGGATGTGGACAGCAACCTCGCTAGAGGAAAGAGGGATGGACTGAACAGGAGGTTTCTCGATCCTAGCAATTAACCCTTCTAGTTCAACAGGGTCCATCAAGTCGTCGAAAGAAGCTTCTCCTATAAAAAGAAGCGTCATGTCAAAAAAAAAAAGAGGAAAGGTCAAACATTTGCAAGGTAAATAAATTAGTAAAAAATTTACCAGTGCTTTGGACTTGTGGGGTTGATGAAGGCAACAAATTTGAAGAGGTAGCTTGCCACGAGTTCTTTGAAGAGGCATGATCTAAGATAGACAAAAAAAAAAAAGGAAGACAACCTTTATACAAGAAAGCGGCATTAAAAAATTTTCTTTGCTTCAACACAAGAATTGTATACCTTTGAAGGTAGCCATAGCAGCAGAAGATGTGGCAGACTTCGAGGGTAAATATCCTAAAAATGAAGGACACAAATAAAGTCTAGAAAAATGGGGACAATAAAATAAGTGACAAAAAAAAGAGAGGGTGTTATACCAGTAGGTTTGGGAGATCCGCTAGGAGCTGTTGATATTATGGAATGGCTAGAAGGATGACCTGGAAAGAGAGTAAAACAAAGATGAGCAAACAGTATCAATAAAAAAAAATGATTCTGTATGCAAGCAAGATGTAATACCCTTAAAAGCACTCTTAGGAGAACAATCTGACAATGGGGTATAATTATATAACTCGTCAGTTTCATCCTCACTCTCATCATCCTCATCCTTCGTTTCTCCTTGCGAGTCATGCTTTGATTCCCCTTGCGAACGATTAGATGCCGAAGCTGAATATTCTAAAGATGAAGAAAGGCTAGCGGCCTTTAAGCTTGCTTTAACTCGCCCCAAGACAAGAAATTCACACCCCTTCTCAAATTTGTTTAAGATAGCTTGTACATCTTTTCCTTCTAGAATGGAATCTTTGCCCTCAAAGAGAGAATCAATGTAAGCTCTAAATTGGTCCAAAGAGGAGACAAACTCTTGTGAAGAATGATCAAAGTTCTCAGGAAACATCGTCTCCAATGGGCAAATCACAGCCTCAGGATCCTCAAACTTAAAATAAACGGTTGTACCACAAAAATGGCGACACTTGGACTCCAAGATATTAAGAAGATATCTTTGAGGATATCTTCTTGGAGAGGATCTCGCTGCTTTATCCGGACCAGGAGAAGGTCTCGCTACTTCATTAGGTCCAAGTAACATATCAGAAGACTTCGAGGATCTACCAGAAGAAGATTGTCTCGAAGTTGAAACACCTGGTCGAGAAGAGAAAGGAGTATCAAGAATGATCGGAGCAGCCCTCTTCCCCGTCTTCTTCATTCTCTTCTTTGAAGTCTTAGGCTGGTCGTCTTCTTCATTCTCTTCTTTGAAGTCTTAGGCTGGTTACTTTGTTGGTTACTTTGTTTTCGTTTCAATTCTGGGGAAAACTGAAGAACAACAAAGGAAGAAGCTATCCACCAACGAGCATAAGGCTCTGTCACAAATGTAGGGGGATGAAAACAATTGATACTTCGGTTCAACTGGATTGCAACGGCTTATTCGTGCCTCTTCACTGGAACCCTAATTCGTCGTCTGAACCCTAATCTGCAAAATAGACAGGGGGTGAGTGCACCTTTGCCTCTCGTGGCAAAGGCCCTCCGATGCCTTGGTTAAGTATCACGTACTATGCTCCCCAATACGAATGAGGGAAAACAAGCCCATAATTCATATTCTCAACACAAAATTTATACTGCAAAAAGTGATTTTATTCATAATCCTTAAAACTCAAGAGGGTGTTAGTCGTACCCTTGTGCAACTAAAATAAAAAACTAGAACAAGGGAATTATATTCGTAATTCCCACACAATCACGTAGTGCAAATCTAAGACGGAATTTAATGCTTCTAAACAAAGAACTTTCGTAGATTATAAACATTCCAAAGCCTTGGAATTGGATTACCATCCAGATCTGCCAACCTATAGGCTCCTATGCCAACAATCTCGGTTGCTCTATACGGGCCTTCCTAGTTGGCCCCCAGTTTGCCTTCGTTGGCCACCTTGGTGTTGCCGAGCACTTTTCGTAGCACGAGGTCCCCAACACCAAATTCTCGAGGATGAACGTGTTTGTTATAGCTTTTCATCAGCTGTTCTTGGTAAGAAGCCAAATGGACCAAGGCCTTTTCTCTCCTTTCCTCGGCGAGATCAAGCTCGATTTCAAGGGCCCTGTCATTGCCTCCACTTTCAACCAAAGCGGTCCTGTTGGTCGGCAGACCCACTTCTAGAGGTGTAACAGCCTCTGTTCCAAATGCTAATGAATAGGGGGTCTCTCCCGTAGACCTCCTAGGTGTTGTTCGGTGTGCCCACAGAACTAACGGTAGCTCATCAGGCCATTTCCCCTTGGCTTTATCCAGCCTTTTCTTGATCCCATCAAGGATAGTTTTGTTAGATGCCTCTGCTTGCCCATTATTCTGAGGGTAGGCTGGGGTGGAATAATAATTTCGTATTCCATACTGGGCACAAAAAGCCTTGAATTTTTTCTGAAATTGGGATCCATTGTCTGTAATCAATGAGTATGGGACCCCAAAGCGAGTGATGATGCTTTTCCACACGAACCGTTCTATCATAGGTTCAGTGATTTTGGCCAGTGGTTCCGCCTCAATCCACTTAGTAAAATAGTCAGTTGCTACAAGCAGGAATTTTCGATTCCCAGTTGCTTGGTGCAATGGACCCACGATATCCATCCCCCATTGAGCAAACAGCCAGAGACTTGTCAAAGGCACCAGATCCTCGGCGGGTGTTCGAATTATTGGTGAGAATTTTTGACAATTCTCACAAATCTTCACATACACCTTTGCATCTTCTTGCATGTGTGGCCACCAGTAGCCTTGAGTAATTGCTCGGTGGGCAATGGATCTCCCTCCAGCATGGCTCCCACATGTTCTCTCGTGGATTTCATGAAGAAACTTTTGTACCATCTCAGGATGTACACATAGTAAATATGGGCCTGTAAAGGATTTCCTATATAACTTACCCTCTGGGGACAGCCAAAACTTAGAAGATTTGATCCTTATTTTGTGAGCCTCCTTTTTGTCAGATGGGAGTATCTCGTCTCGTAAGAACTCCATGATTGGGTCCATCCAACTTGGTCCTTGGTTCACGTCCAAGACCAAGTCTACACTCCTCCCAATGCTCGGCTCATTCAGATATTCTACTGCCACCTTTCTTTTGAACTCGGTTGGTACAGCTGCAGCCAACCAAGCTAATGAATCTGCATGAGTGTAGGGAGGTATTCCCGAGCAGATACATTTAGTTACCAAACACGTGATGTTTGGGAACACGTGGTAAATACGACTGGACTTATCGCCGAGCAGTTCGGTGAACAGCGATATGGACCAGTGATATGAGAAGTCATGGCTATAAATAGACTGTTCGGTTATGATACAGCCGAACAGATGATGTAAAGAACTTAGCACGTGATACGAGTGATCACGGGTTGAAAGCAATGCAATCGATATCCGAATAAATGGTACGTGGGACCATAGTTTGAATATAGACAGGACAGTCATCATGCTAAAACAAGTGTTCGGCAATATGGACCAGTGACATGAGAAGTCAATGGTCCAGGAAGGTTGTACGGGCTCAAGGACCAGTTACATGTGAGGTAACTGGTCCAAGCCGTCTGTTCGGCTATGAGACGGCCGAACAAAGATGGAACTCCAATCGAGAGTAGGAGCAGAGAGAATACTCTGGAAGATTCCAGAATAGTCATGTCTCATATAGGGATAAAGATCCCAAGAATATAGGATCTGAGAAAGATACCCAACGAGTATGGGATGTTCGGCTCTTAAAGGAAAAGAATCCTAAAAGGACTCTTTTCCATAAACTGATAAAGGAAACGAGACTCCTTGATATCCTGGGTTTCCTATACGAGTTAGGAATCCTATGGCAATAAGGATGCTTGGACAGCAAGCATCCATAAATCTATAAATATGAGGAAAACCTAGAGGTGAGAGGTACGCAATACGTTGCATTATTATTGTTTTCCTACTGATAATTAGGGCTGAGTTTTCTAGTACGTGATACTAACAAAAGCATCGGAGGGCCTTTGCCACGAGAGGCAAAGGTGCACTCACCCCCTGTCTATTTTGCAGATTAGGGTTCAGACGTCGAGCTAGGGTTCCGGTGAAGAGGCACGAATAAGCCGTTGCAATCCAGTTGATCCGAAGCGTCAATTGTTTTCATCCCCCTACAATTGGCGCCGTCTGTGGGAAACGAAAGAATTCCCTTTTGAAATACGACCATGGTGGAAGTAACTCCAGCAACGCCGCATGAACCAAAAGATGTGTTAGATGAGGGAAGGGACAAATCACCACCTGGGGCTCCGAGAAAGCCCCAGGGTGGGCACAGAAGGAACACGAGTAAGGACCGCCCCCTTACCGTGCATCATAACTCCAAAAATAGAGGAGATGGAGAGACGGCTTCGAGATCCACGAGAAGGAGTAAATCCCATCAAAGGGATGAATCGATCGCGCACTCCAGGAGTGTGCACCATAGTGACGACGTTCTTGATAGGAAGAGGCAAGAAGTCGAGGAGTATGCTCGTCTGATTAAAAAACGAGAGCATGAGATCAGAGAATTGGAAAGAATTAAGGAGCATCCGGAGGATTCTGGCCTGTCTCGAGGAAATTCTAGAGGCAGTAGGTATGCTATGGTACAATACAGAAAAGATCCTTTACGAGGAAGAATGAGTAGAAGTCCTGTCATAGGGCGTCATGAAGCTTCTCCACGAAAAAGGGGAAGAAAAAGTAGAAGCCAAACACCAGAGAGAAGGACTTCTTCACGAAAAAGGAGGAGCAGAGACCGGAGTTCTACCCCCGAGGAAGAGGACACGAGAAAGCATCATCGAGACAGGTACGAGAGACCTGATGCTGATTGGGTCAAGACTTCGGCCCACAAGTCAAAGGAGCAAGAGGATGGGACAGCGACTGCACGAGAAGCAGCACGCAAGGCCCTGAGTAATATTGCAGCCTCTCCCTTTACGAAGAGGCTACAAGAAGCAAGGTTGCCGAGCAGAGTGAAGCACGGTGCATTCGTACTTTACGAGACAAATACGGATCCCGTAGCTCACATACAGCATTACCAACAGGCCATGTTTATGCATGAGGGGGATGATTCCATCTTGTGCAAGATGTTTCCCTCCAGTCTTGGCAAGGTGGCTTTATCCTGGTTTCATAAGTTGGCCCCACGATCCATACGAGGATGGAGGCAGTTGGCAGAGGAATTCACTGCTCAGTTCTTAACGAGCAGAAAGGCCCCAAAGACTTTTGAGAGTCTTTCCACCATGAAGCAGGAGGAGAGCGAGCAGATCAGGGATTATGCAAAGAAGTACTGGGAAACTTTCAACGAGATTGAAAGTTGCAGTGAAGAGTATGCAATTGCTACGTTCAAAACTGGTTTGCCTGTTCGGGGGGAGCTGCGCCGTTCATTGAATAAACATCCAGTAGCCACCTTGGCTAAATTGATGGAACGGATAGAGCAACACGCCAGAATGGAGGATGACATACTCCGTGAGGATGGCAGGACGGTTGCCAAACAGCAGAAGGCACCTGCCAAAAAGGTGGATAAGCCAGAACCCAAGTCTTACAAAGACAGAAGGGAGTACGGGCAGGCTAAGAAGGAGGCATACAAGGACAAGCAAGCTCCTGACCCCAAGTCCTTCTTTTCTATCACTACGGTTTGGAAAGAGCCAATATACAGGATTCTTTATCGAATAAAGAATCAGCCATATTTTAAATGGCCCCCAAGTCTAGGTGGAGACAAAGATGCAAAACGTGCTACGAATCAGCACTGCAGTTATCACAAAGATTGGGGCCATATGACCGAGGATTGTGAGGTATACAAGAGGCACCTTGATGATTTGGTCTCTCGGGGCTATCTCAAAGAGTTTATCCAGGAGGACCCTAAAGAGAAAGGGAAGGCCATGGAACTGGGTTACGAGCAACACCCTAAAGGCGTTATCCATATGATACATGGATTGGCCACACCTTACACGAGAAGTGAGGTTAGGCTATTTCAAAGGCAAGTTAAGCATGATCAGCACGTGATGCGGTTGGGAAACAAGAGAGGGCGAGAGACTAATGAATGCAACGAGAGCATGGCATTCAGTGATGATGATTTGGCAGAGGTCCAAATACCCCACAATGATGCATTGGTCATAACCCTACGAGTTGGGGAATACGACATCGAAAGAATTCTAGTGGACTCGGGGAGTTGTACGGAGGTATTGTACTATGATGCATTCAAGAAGCTGGGCCTGGCCCAATCAGACTTAGAACAATCAACAACACCTCTAATTGGGTTCGGTGCAGGAGCAGTCTGGCCCCTAGGAAAGGTAACTTTACCTGTTCGGGCTGGATCTGTGGTGTTAAGAACAGACTTTTTGGTAGTCGATGTCCCATCTTCCTATAACGCGATTATAGGGAGGACATGGTTGCACAAAATGAGGGCAGTCTCCTCGACATATCACCAGATGGTGAAATTTCCAGGATCAAATGGGATTGAAGTCCTTAAAGGAAACCAGAAGGTGGCACAGCAATGCTTGATTTCCATCATCAAAACAGCCCCGAAGGTCCACCATGTTCACACATTAGAAGTACCAGACCAACCAACCATCGAGGATGTTGGAAGAAGCCCGGCTGAAAAAGTGGTTGAGGGCCTGGAGAAGATTCAGATCAACGAGATTGATCCTGAAAGATATTTTTTGATTGGGGAATCATTACCAGCAAACGAAAAGGCTGAGTCGATAAGATTTCTGAAAGAATATATTGATGTTTTTGCATGGGTACCTGAGGAAATGCCTGGGGTGGATGCAGATGTGATCTGTCACCATTTAAACATTGATCCTCTGCATAAGCCGATCATTCAGAAGAAAAGAAGGGCAGCCGTATAGCATGTAGATGCTGTGATCGAAGAGGTTGATCGTTTATTGGAGGCCAAGGCAATACGTGAAGTCTATTACCCAGAGTGGTTATCCAACACTGTTGTGGTAAAGAAGAAGAATGGGAAGTGGCGTGTCTGTGTGGACTTCACAGACCTGAACAAAGCATGTCCTAAGGACAGTTTTCCTTTGCCTAGGATCGACCAATTGGTTGATGCAACCTCTGGTTACGAGCGAATGAGTTTTCTTGATGCATATCGAGGATATCATCAGATTGCTATGTTTGAACCTAATCAAGAGAAGACTTCGTTCATCACACCACGAGGGTTATACTGTTACAGTGTCATGCCATTTGGGCTGAGGAATGCTGGGGCTACATACCAAAGACTTGCAACCATTATGTTCAAGAAGCTCATCTTGAAGACATTGGAAGTTTACATAGATGATATGGTGGTAAAGAGTCGAGAAAAGGGAGGGCATATTTCTGATCTAAAGGAAGTGTTCGAAATCCTGAGGAAGTATAAACTAAAACTCAACGCCTCGAAGTGTGCGTTTGGAGTTGGTTCAGGAAAATTCCTGGGCCATTTGGTAACTTTGAGAGGGATAGAGGCAAATCCCGATCAGATTGATGCCTTACAAAGACTACAGAGTCCCAAAACCACCAAGAAAGTCCAGAGGCTGACTGGAATGGCAGCAGCACTTAACAGATTCATCAGCAGGTCAAGCGACAAATGCAGACCCTTTTTTCAGCTATTGAAAAAGAGGGAGGGATTTGAATGGAGAGCAGAATGTGAGCAAGCTTTCCAGGACCTGAAGAAATACCTGGCCGAGCCCCCACTGTTGTCAACTCCACAGCCTGGTGAGTCTTTAATCCTGTACTTAGCTGTTTCCGAGCATGCAGTAAGTGCAGTCTTGTTGAGGGATTTGAGGATCGAGCAAATCCCCATTTATTATGTTAGTAAGACATTATTGGATGCAGAAACGAGATATCTGCCTTTAGAAAAACTTGTCCTGGCACTTAGGATAGCAACCAGGAAATTGCCACACTACTTCCAAAGCCATAAGGTTGTGGTTTATACTGAGTATCCATTAAAATCATTGCTTCGAAAGGCAGATTTCTCGGGAAGGATCTCGACGTGGTCCGTAGAGTTAAGTCAGTATGATCTCGAGTATCAGCCACGCACGGCAATTAAAGGCCAAGTGTTGGCTGATTTTGTGGCAGAGTTTTCCCCGACTGTTGCTCCCTTGCCTCCTACGAGAAAGGAACAGGCAGCTAAGACATCATCATTAAAGGATCAACCCGTAGCCGAACACGATCCCAAAGAATGGAAGTTATTCGTTGACGGATCAGCGTGTAATACTGGTTCCGGAATTGGAGTTGTCCTCTTTCCTCCTCAAGGAGTTCTGATTGAACTCTCTGTTCGGCTTGGATTCAGTGCATCGAATAATGTGGCTGAATATGAAGCACTCTTGGCAGGATTGAGAAGTGCAAAAACCCTTAAGGCAGAACGGGTCAAGGTGTATTGTAATTCCCAGCTCGTTGTGAATCAACTGTCCGGCGAGTACGAGACTCGGAATGAAAAGATGATGGCCTACGTGCAGGCAGCAAAAGACTTGCTCGATACCTTCGAGAGGGTATATATTAAGCAAATAAGTTCTGGACAGAATGCTCATGCAGATTCTTTAGCTTGGTTGGCTGCAGCAGTACCAACAGAGTTCAAGAGAAGGGTGGCGGTAGAATACCTAAATGAGCCGAGCATAGGAAGTAATGTAGACTTGGTCTTGGACGTGAACCAAGGACCAAGTTGGATGGACCCAATAATGGAGTTCTTACGAGACGAGATACTCCCTTCTGATAAAAAGGAGGCCCACAAGATAAGGGTCAAATCTGCTAGGTTTTGGCTGTCCCCAGAGGGAAAGTTGTATAGGAAATCCTTTACAGGTCCCTATTTGCTATGCGTACATCCTGAGATGGTGCAGAAGTTCCTTCATGAAATCCACGAGGGAACATGTGGGAGCCATGCTGGAGGCAGATCTATTGCCCACCGAGCAATTACTCAAGGCTATTGGTGGCCACACATGCAAGAAGATGCAAAGGTGTATGTAAAGATTTGTGAGAAGTGTCAAAAGTTCTCACCAATGATTCGAACGCCCGCCGAAGATCTGGTGCCATTAACAAGTCCCTGGCCTTTTGCTCAATGGGGGATGGATATCGTGGGTCCATTGCACAAAGCAACTGGGAATCGAAAGTTCCTGCTTGTTGCAACTGACTATTTTACAAAGTGGATTGAGGCAGAACCATTGGCCAAAATCACCGAGCCTATGATAGAAAGGTTCGTGTGGAAAAGCATCATCACTCGCTTTGGGGTCCCTTATTCATTGATTACAGACAATGGATCCCAATTTCAGAAGAAATTCAAGGCTTTTTGTGCCCAGTATGGAATACGAAATTATTACTCCACTCCGGCCTACCCTCAGAGTAATGGGCAAGCAGAGGCATCCAATAAAACTATCCTAGATGGGATAAAGAAGAGGCTGGACAAAGCAAAGGGAAAATGGCCTGATGAGTTACCATTAGTTTTGTGGGCTCACCGAACAACGCCTAGGAGGTCTACGGGAGAGACCCCCTATTCGTTGGCATTTGGAACAGAGGCTGTCATACCTCTGGAAGTGGGTCTGCCGACCAACAGGACAGCTTTGGTTGAAAGTGGAGGCAATGACAGGGCCCTTGAAATCGAGCTTGATCTTGCCGAGGAGAAGAGAGAAAAGGCCTTGGTACATCTTGCTTCTTACCAAGAACAGCTGATGCAAAGCTACAACAAACATGTTCATCCTAGAGAATTTGGTGTTGGGGACCTTGTGCTACGAAAAGTGCTCGGCAACACCAAGGTGGCAAATGAAGGCAAGCTGGGGGCCAACTGGGAAGGCCCGTATAGAGTAACTGAGATTGTGGGCATAGGAGCCTATAGATTGGCAGATCTGGATGGTGATCCAATTCCCAGGCCTTGGAATGTTCATAATTTACGAAAGTTCTTTGTTTAGAAGTATTAAAATCTGTTTTGGATTTACACTACGTGATTGTGTGGGAATTACGAATATAATTCCTTTGTTCTAGTTTTGATTATTTTTGCAAAGGGTACGCGTAACGCCCTCTTGCGTTTTACAGATTATGAATACAATCACTTCTTTCGAATAACTGTTGTGGTATTTAAATACGAACTACGAGTTTGGTTCTCCTTATTCGTATTGGGGAGCAGGGTATACCTTTTGAGTATGTGAAACTTAAAAGCATTATACATTTTTAAGTACGTGACACTTAACGAATACAAGTACGAAACACTTGTATAGAATTTCAAGTATGTGATACTTAGCAAGTATGAAAACACTTGTATGTATTTTCTTAAATATGTGATACTTAGCAAGTATGAAAACACTTGTATGTTTTCTTTTAAAAAGTACAAGTACGAAATACTTGTATGGACGTTCAAAGTACGAGATACTTATATGGTATTTTGAGTACGTGATACTTGAGAAACTATATTGGCTTGACTTATATGTAAGCCACATGTAGTTTAAGTACGTGAAACTGATGTTCCTAAGTATGTGAAACTTGAGGAAAACCTTTATGCCTAAGTATGTGAAACTTGAGGAAAACCTTTATGCAAACAAATGATGCTTAAACAGTACGAACTACTTAGATTGGAAATTGCATACGAACAGATGCAGTAAACATGGAAGCCGAGCAAAACATAAAAGTTATGCCACGAAGGGCCGAATACCTGTTTTAAAGTAAAGTATTGATAGCACTGGTACCACGCAGGGTTTAAAAGCTACGGTCACGCAGGACCAGCTCAACTGTTTCAAAGAAAGTCTTTTTTCAAAACTTACCAAAGGTTTAGTCCAGGCTTTGGACATCTGAGTTTGCCCTGACAGGTTCTTCAGTCGTGACATCTCCTACAGTCACATTCTCCTCCAAGTTGATAGGTTCAGGATTTGAATCTCGAACAGGAGACTGGACAGTCTGAGCTCCAGAGGGAATATCTTCTTCTATTCCAGTAAAGTCTTCAATTTGTTGTTCAACATCATCTTCCGGAGGAACTTCTTGCTCTTGGGAAGCTGAAGCACGGCTGCTCGGTAGTTCATTGTCAATCCAGAGAGGAGAATCCTCAGAAACGCCAACTTTCGTTAAACAAGTTTCCCAGCAAGCAATCCAAATCTGATCTTGGAAAGCAGGAATCTGTTCAACATAATTAGCAGTTGTGGTGTCGAATCCCTTCTGGTACCCTTCTTCATATGCAGCTTTCTTGGCATTATCAATTTCTGATAGAGCCTGGTTGAGACTCTCTTCGGCAACCTCAAGTTTTTCTTTGGTTTGGTTGAAATCAGACTTGGCTTTGTCTCTTTCTCTTTCCAACCTGGCGATTGTTCTGAGCATTCGGGTGTTGTCATTCATCAGCCTGACTCTTTCAGCATCAGCTTCTTGGTATTTCTTACCCAGAGTAACCATCTTTTGAATAAACTGACAAAAGATTTAAATAGTCAGAAACAGTTGTAGCAATACAAGTTTGATAGCAAATACACGTATCGACCTTACAAGGAAAAACAAAAGTACCAAATACCTTGATGCCGCTGACAAGTCCAGTAGAAACGAGCCGATCAGGTACAGATGCATTTTCTTTTTGCATATCTACTGGGAGCAGCAATCCTTGAGCTAAGGCAAGTGCGGTTTCAGATGAACCAGCACTATCCCCGACGTGAACGGGACGGTCCCCCCTAGTGAAAGGAGGAGTCCACGTCTGAGGGAGGACTTGAGTGGTTGGTGAGATGGGATGATGGGTTTCGGTATCTGCTTGAGAAGCAGTACCATCTTGATCATCTACCCTTGGGCGTTTGTCTCTATGAAGGTCAGCAGCCTCTGTGGTGGTGTCCACTTCTCGAGGAGAAGATGATGACCGTGCGGATCCTCCCCTATTACGACGAGATCGTGGGGGAGGGGCTCCAGTTGAGGCCACCCGCCCAGTCCCACGTCCCCGAGAAGAGACGGTGACGAGGGAGCTGAGATTTATGGGCTGGCGTGTCATAGTGCTCGAGATAGGAGGAGATAGAGAATAACCTGAGGATGAGGATTGGCTGGTAACACAGATGGGCGCTGGCTGTTCGGGTAATGGTAGAGAGGAGGCCTGACTCCGTGAGGATCTTCAAACTCTTATTCGTGGTAAAGGAATTCCTTCGGAAATTGGGACTTCACCCGGTTGGCCGGCTACTGTCACTCCAATGTTAGCTCTGGTACTCCTAAGCTGGGAAGCAGTGGAGGTGGAAGCGGTACTGGTGCTGGGATGAGCGAGCCTTCTGTCTATAACCCCTCTATATGAAGGGTCGTATCCTAGAAGAACTTCTGCGTTGCGACCCCGACCAGCTGTAGAAGTGCCAGGTTCACCTGTATATTTTAGAACCTTGTTGATGTCCTCTGTTCGGATGTTGCTCGGAACGCGTCTGGGACGATAGTTAGCGTTTTCAGCTGTCAGATCACAATTGTAACAGCAAGATTAGACACATGTAAAGGCTATGAGAAAGCGGTAAACGAAAATATTACAAACTTATTGAAAGAGGAGTATTACGTGGGTATCCCCATATGTGGGGGCAGTGGAGTCCCACCACTTGACCATCCTCTCCTAATGGCTCGAAAGCTCCAGTAACGTATAAGAAGTCAATCTCATGATCCCGAGCAGAATCCGGCGGGTTGAGCACGAGACGCTTTTCTGCCCTTCTTACTTTGAAATAAAAGGTGTTATATTCAGGGTTTAGTACAATACTGTACCACCACTGAATGTCCCAGATCCCTAGCTGGGTCCCTAAAATTCTATTTAAAGCAATTACTCCATTTATCAGCCTAAAAACATTTGTTGATACTTGCATAGGAGTAAGGCGGTACCAATTTAGGATCTGACGTAGGAGTGGATGTAGGGGAAAGCGGACTCCTCCTTCGACAATTGCTACGATAGGGATACACATTCTGTCCCATGAGCCACTATCCCTATCTGCTCCTAGAGGGGCAAGTTCGAGACCTACGTTATCAGGAACATTGTAATCCGTCCTAAACGTCGCCATTGCGGCGGGAGTATCACAGAATTTCCTAAACTTACTGGGTCTAGGAGGGGTGTCATGTTCATCCGCCATGGATATACTCGAAGAAAAAGTAAATGAAAGAATGGGCGTGATTGAAACCCTAGAAATGACCACAATCTGAGAATGAAATCTCAGATGAAAACCTAAGCAGAAGAAATGGAGTTAGAACGAGAGTCTTACAACGATACCGTGATGATTTCTTGGAGTACAATCGAATTTGCAGACGGCAGCGATGGCAGAAAGCTTAGGACTGAAAGTTCGAATGTTTTGGATAAAAAACCAAAAAGAGCCCTTTCAGCGGTTTAAAGGTGAGAGACGGAGACGAAACGTCTCCTCTCACACCGTTACAGGAAAAAGTAACGGAAAGCAGAAACCGTTCTGACGCCGTTTCATAAAACGTCAGTTCGAAGTTAATGCTAGGCATACGAAAACGTGCCACGTGGAGTCGTTTACCCCGAAATGGTATAATGACATAGGCGCCAAAAGGCATCAATGAAGTATTGAAATTATGACTGCACGGGATCAAAAGAGCTTGGTCTAGATAGAATTCTGTTTCTAAGCGTCATATATTACCCCCGAACAGTGGTAAATACATGAAGCTGGGGAGCAATTGTAGGGAGGTATTCCCGAGCAGATACATTTAGTTACCAAACACGTGATGTTTGGGAACACGTGGTAAATACGACTGGACTTATCGCCGAGCAGTTCGGTGAACAGCGATATGGACCAGTGATATAGAAGTCATGGCTATAAATAGACTGTTCGGTTATGATACAGCCGAACAGATGATGTAAAGAACTTAGCACGTGATACGAGTGATCACGGGTTGAAAGCAATGCAATCGATATCCGAATAAATGGTACGTGGGACCATAGTTTGAATATAGACAGGACAGTCATCATGCTAAAACAAGTGTTCGGCAATATGGACCAATGACATGAGAAGTCAATGGTCCAGGAAGGTTGTACAGGCTCAAGGACCAGTTACATGTGAGGTAACTGGTCCAAGCCGTCTGTTCGGCTATGAGACGGCCGAACAAAGATGGAACTCCAATCGAGAGTAGGAGCAGAGAGAATACTCTGGAAGATTCCAGAATAGTCATGTCTCATATAGGGATAAAGATCCCAAGAATATAGGATCTGAGAAAGATACCCAACGAGTATGGGATGTTCGGCTCTTAAAGGAAAAGAATCCTAAAAGGACTCTTTTCCATAAACTGATAAAGGAAACGAGACTCCTTGATATCCTGGGTTTCCTATACGAGTTAGGAATCCTATGGCAATAAGGATGCTTGGACAGCAAGCATCCATAAATCTATAAATATGAGGAAAACCTAGAGGTGAGAGGTACGCAATACGTTGCATTATTATTGCTTTCCTACTGATAATTAGGGCTGAGTTTTCTAGTACGTGATACTAACAAAGGCATCGGAGGGCCTTTGCCACGAGAGGCAAAGGTGCACTCACCCCCTGTCTATTTTGCAGATTAGGGTTCAGACGTCGAGCTAGGGTTCCGGTGAAGAGGCACGAATAAGCCGTTGCAATCCAGTTGATCCGAAGCGTCAATTGTTTTCATCCCCCTACAATGAGCATTCTGTCCAGAACTTATCTGTTCAATATATACCCTCTCGAAGGTATCAAGCAAATCCTTGGCTGCCTGTACGTAGGCCACCATCTTTTCATTCCGAGTTTCATATTCACCGGACAGCTGATTCACCACAAGCTGTGAATCACAATACACCCTAACCCGTTCTGCTTTTAGGGTCTTTGCACTCCTCAATCCAGTCAAGAGTGCCTCATATTCAGCTACATTATTCGATGCACTGAATCCAAGCCGAACAGATAGTTCAATCAGCACTCCTTCTGGAGGAAAAAGGACAATCCCAATTCCTGCTCCAGTATTACATGCTGATCCGTCAACGAATAGCTTCCATTCCATGGGATCCTGTTCGGCTGAGGGCTAATCCTTCGTGGTTGATGTCTTAGTCACCTGTTCCTTTCTCGTAGGAGGTTGGGGAGCCACATTGGGAGAAAACTCTGCCACAAAATCAGCCAACACTTGGCCTTTGATTGCTGTACGTGGCTGATAATCAATATCGTACTGGCTTAATTCGACGGACCATGTCGAGATTCTTCCAGAGAAGTCCGCCTTTCGTAGCAGTGATTTTAATGGAAACTCAGTATAAACCACAACCTTGTGGCTTTGGAAGTAATGTGGCAGTTTCCTTGTGGTTGTCCTAAGTGCCAGGACAAGTTTTTCTAAAGGCAGATATCTCGTCTCTGCATCCAGCAATGTCTTGCTAACATAATAAATAGGGATTTGTTCGATCCCCAAATCCTTTAGCAGGACTGCATTTATTGCATGCTCAGAAACAGCTAAGTACAGAATTAAAGACTCACCTGACAATGGAGTTGGCAAAAGTGGGGGCTCAGCCAGATACTTCTTCAGGTCCTGGAAGGCCTGTTCACATTCTGCTTCCCATTCAAATCCCTCCCTTTTCTTCAGCAATTGAAAAAAGGGTCTGCACTTATCACTTGACCTGCTGATGAATCTGTTAAGTACCGCTGCCATTCCAGTCAGCCTCTGGACTTCCTTAGTAGTTTTGGGACTTTGTAGCCTCTGCAGGGTAGCAATCTGATCGGGATTTGCCTCTATCCCTCTCATGGTTACCAAATGGCCCAGGAACTTTCCTGAACCAACTCCAAACGCACATTTCGAGGCGTTGAGTTTCAGTTTGTACTTCCTCAAGATTTCGAAAACTTCTTTCAAATCAGCTATATGCCCCCGTTTTTCTTGACTCTTTACGACCATATCATCTATGTAGACTTCCACAGTCTTTCCAAGGAGCTTTTTGAACATGATAGTTGCAAGTCTTTGGTATGTTGCCCCAGCATTCTTCAGCCCAAATGGCATAACACTATAGCAGTACAACCCTCGTGGTGTAATAAACGAAGTCTTCTCTTGATCAGGTCCAAACATAGCAATCTGATGATATCCTCGATATGCATCGAGAAAACTCATTCGCTCGTAACCGGCAGTTGCATCAACCAATTGGTCAATCCTGGGCAGAGGAAAACTATCCTTAGGGCACGCTTTGTTTAGGTCTGTGAAGTCCACACAGACACGCCACTTCCCATTCTTTTTCTTCACCACAACAGTGTTAGATAACCACTCTGGGTAGTAGACTTCACGTATTGCTTTAGCCTCCAGTAAACAATCGACCTCCTCAATTACTGCGTCCACATGCTGCACGGCTGCCCTTCGTTTTTTCTGAATGACCGGCTTGTGCTGAGGGTCAATGTTTAAATGGTGACAGATCACATCTGCATCCACCCCGGGCATTTCCTCTAGTACCCATGCAAATACATCAATATATTCCTTCAGAAATCTTATCAATTCAGCCTTTTCGTCCGCTGGTAGTGATTCCCCAATTAAAAAATATCTTTCAGGATCAATCTCGTTGATCTGAATCTTCTCCAAGCCTTCAACCACTTTTTCAGCCGGACTTCTTCCAACATCCTCGATAGTTGGTTGATCTGGTACTTCTAATGTATGAACATGGTGGACCTTTGGGGCTATTTTGATGATGGAAATCAAACACTGTTGTGCCACCTTCTAGTTGCCTTTAAGTACCTCAATCCCATTTGATCCTAGGAATTTCACCATCTGGTGATAAGTCGAGGAAACTGCTCTCATCTTGTGCAACCATGTCCTCCCTATAATTGCGTTATAGGAAGAAGGGACATCGACCACTAGGAAATCTGTTCTCAACACCACTGATCCAGCCCGAACAGGTAACGTTACCTTTCCAAGGGGCCAGACTGCTCCTGCGCCGAACCCAATGAGAGGTGTTGTAGACTGCTCTAAGTCTGTTTGGGCCAACCCCAGCTTCTTGAATGCATCATAGTACAACACCTCTGTACAACTCCCGAGTCCACTAGAATTCGCTCGATGTCATATTCCCCAACTTGTAGGGTTACGACCAATGCATCATTGTGGGGTATTTGTACCTCTCCCAAGTCGTCATCAGTGAATGCTATGCTCTCATTGCACACATCATTCTTTCGCCCTCTCTTGTTTCCCAATCGCATCACATGCTGATCGTGCTTAATTTGCCTTTGCAACAGCCTAACCTCATTCCTCGTATAAGGTGTGGCCAACCCATGTATCATATGGATTACGCCTTTAGGGTTTTGCTCGTAACCCAGCTCCATAGCTTTTCCTTTCTCCTTCGGATCCTCCTGGATAAATTCCTTGAGATAGCCCCGAGAGACCAAATTATAAAGGTGCCTCTTGTACATCTCACAATCCTCGGTCATATGGCCCCAATCTTTATGGTAACTGCAGTGCTGATTCGTAGCACGTTTTGCATCTTTGTCTCCGCCTAGACTTGGTGGCCATTTAAAATATGGCTGATTCTTTATTCGATAAAGAATCCTATAAATTGGCTCCTTCCAAACTGTACTGATAGAAAAGAAGGATTTAGGGTCAGGAGCTTGCTTATCCTTGTACGGCTCTTTCTTAGCTTGCCCATACTCCCTTCTCTCTCTATAAGTCTTGGGCTCTGGTTTATCCACTTTTTTGGTAGGTGCCTTCGGCTGTTCGGCAATAGTCCTGCCATCCTCACGGAGTATGTCATCCTCCATTCTGGCGTGTTGCTCTATCCGTTCCATCAATTTAGCCAGTGTGGCTACCGGGTGTTTATTCAATGAGCGACGTAGCTCTCTCCGAACAGGCAGTCCAGTCTTGAAGGTGGCAATTGCATACTCCTCACTGCAGCTTTCAATCTCGTTGAAAGTTTCCCAGTACTTCTTTGCATAGTCCCTGATCTGTTCGTTTTCTTCTTGTTTCATGGTGGAAAGACTTTCAAAAGTCTTTGGGCCTTTCTGCTTGTCAAAAATCGAGCAGTGAATTCTTCTGTCAACTGTCTCCATCCTCGTATGGATCGTGGGGCCAGTTTATGAAACCATGATAAAGCCACTTTGCCGAGGCTGGAGGGGAACATCTTGCATAAGATGGCATCATCCCCTTCATGCATAAACATAGCCTGTTGATAATGCTATATGTGAGCCACGGGATCCGTATTTGTCTCGTAAAGTACGAACGCACCGTGCTTCACTCTGCTCAGCAACCTAGCCTCTTATAGCCTCTTTGTAAAGGGAAAGGCTGCAATATTACTTAGGGCCTTGCGTGCTACTTCTCGTGCAGTCACTGTCCCATCCTCTAGCTCTTTTGACTTGTGGGCCGTAGCTTTGACCCAATCTGCATCAGGTCTCTCGTACCTATCTCGATGGTGTTTCCTAGTTTCTTCCTCTTCAGTGGTGGAACTTCGGTCTCTGCTCCTCCTTTTTCATGAAGAAGACCTTCTCTCGGGTGTTCGGCTCTTACTTCTTCTTCCCCTTTTTCGTGGAGAAACTTCATAACGCCATTTATTAGGACTCCTGCTTCTTCTTCTTCTTGAATGGGTCTGCTTATGGACTATCATAGTCCGTCCATCTCTCGGGGAATTCCTTCGAGAAAGTCCAGAATCTTCTGGGTGGTCTCGTATCCGCTGCAACTCTTGTATCTCGTACTCTCATTTTTTAATTAAACGAGCATACTCCTCGATTTCTCTTCTCTTTTTGTCAAGGACGTCATCTTCATTGTGTATACTCTTTGAACGGGTAACTGACTCTTCTCTTCGATGAGACCTGCTCCTTCTCGTGGAGCCAGTAGCAGTTTTGTCTCCTTTTCCTTTGGAGTTATCTCTGTCATGTCTACCAGTAGGCTTTCTCGGAGCGCCTGGTGGGGATTTATCTCTTCTCATACCCAACTAGTCCTTTAAACTGAATGGAGTGACTAGATCTTCTTCCATCATGTTTATTTTTTCAGAAAAATTTGTCCTTTCCCACAGACGGCCCCAATTGTAGGGGGATGAAAACAATTGATGCTTCGGTTCAACTGGATTGCAACTGCTTATTCGTGCCTCTTCACCGGAACCCTAATTCGTCGTCTGAACCCTAATCTGCAAAATAGACAGGGGGTGAGTGCACCTTTGCCTCTCGTGGCAAAGGCCCTCCGATGCCTTAGTTAGTATCACGTACTAGCAATCAAACCCTAATTATCAGTAGGAAAGCAATAAGAATGCAATGTATTGCGTACCTTTTTCCTCTAGGTTTACCTCATATTTATAGATTTGTGTATGCTTGTTGCCCAAGCATCCCTGTTTCCATAGGACTCCCAACTCGTATAGGAAACCCAGGATATCAAGGATTCTCGTTTCCTTTATCAATTAAATAGAAAAGAGTCCTTTTAGGATTCTTTTCCATTACTGGCCGAACATCCCATTCTCATTGGGTTTCTTTCTCAGATCCTATACTCTCGGGATCTTATTCCTTAACGGAATATTTTACTGTTTTCGGAACCTTCTAGAGCGTCCCTGCCGCCTTATGATTTCAGGGCAACATCTTTCTCTGTTCGGCTATCTCATTGCCGAACAGTCCACACGGACCAATGACTTACATGTATCTGGTCCTCATTATTTACATTTGGACAAATGACTTCTCATGTCTTTTGTCCTTATCAGCCGAACAGACTGAATGGATTAATGACTTCCCATATCATTGGTCCTTATCGACGTTCACCACACTGCCCGGCGATTACTCCTGTCATATTTACCACGTGCTCTCAAACTTCACGTGTTCGGCCACTAAATGTATCTGTTCGGGAATACCTCCCTACAACAAATGTGGGATGTCGAATTGGCGGAATCTCAATAATAACGTTTGTACCTTTACGCAACATTTTGCACCAATAATAGAAAAATGTGGCAGGATTAGATTGTCCGCGGCAAGATGTATCTAAATTTCTCGGGCAAGCTTGATAAAATCGAAACTGACGGGCATATCGACTTGGGGCATAAGGCTCACTAAGAAAAGAAGAGCCCACCTTGAATGTTAGGATTCCCGGACGAAGACATATTAGATAGCTAAGAAGGAAAGGAGAAATGTTTGTATCATCATGAATCCTTCCCTTAGGCTCGTCATCATGAGTAAGTGCCCTGGAAAAATAGTTATCTTGGGAAACTAAAAATTGTTACGCATAGGGCTCTTTAGTAAGATAGAAATCACCAGCAGCCTGAGTGCCTATAAACCCAAGATATGGAATGAGCTTGTCAATGAGTCTACCATTTGAAGGATTGCCATGAGAGTATGTCTTTGGAAAATAAATGGACATCCATCCAAAGAAATATTGAAAGGGGCCATAAACAGCTTTCTTTCCTGGAATAGAAGAGTTAGCCACTCTATTAAAACAATGATAGAGGTATGCAAGGACAGGTGTAGCCAAGCTAAATAACAAACCCCTTGCCATTTTGCTTGCCATTACGAAAGTGGAAGAACGCACTTCATTGGAAGAATGCGGGAGCACAAAACCGCTAAGCCAACTTGCAAGAAAACCGGCAAGATACACTTCGTTGGAAATATTTTGTCTTCGCTGAAAGGAATCTGCGTAAGGCTCTACGAAGTAGGAGGACCAAAGACTTAGGTTTTTGGATTTTTCCTTGTTGGCATATATATCAAATAAAGTACGGCATGTAGAACGAGTCTGATCAGAATAAAGGACATCATTCATTGGAGTATACTCTTCATAAAGTCCTCCTAAAATAGGTAGGCCACTGACGCGATGAAGATCCCACAAAGAAAAGCCAACCTCTCCATATGTTGCATGAAAAGTGTTGGTATCCGGTGACCAACGTTCTAGAAAAGCCTTGAACACATTTATATTTCTTGTATATGAAAATTGGGAAATATAAATAGCAGAATAAATGCCAACCTTTTCTAAGATAGGAGCAAAGGAAGAAAGTACATCTCTTAACCAGAAAAGCCATATGGGCTCTTGAAGATGCGAGGAGGTGCCACGAATGTTAAACGAAGAATCCCACTCAACGCCTTCGTTCTTCATCTTCTTGAGAAGTAGATTAAAATTAGAGCCGGGAACTGAATCATCTACTTCGGTCTTAGAAAATGGACGAAGCAAAGAAATAGGAGATGAGCCTAGATCTTTGGAAAATCCTCTTCCATGTAACTCGGAGCATTTTCGCACCCCATTATAGACAAAGTCGTCAATGTTGTCAGGAGGAATATATGGGGATCTTTGTGTTGAGGTCAAACTGTCATAAATAGACTGGTGTCTGGCAACTTTGGGGCCAGATTTGTCTAGAATATCTTCCTGATCACGACGAAAGTATCCGATTGTTTTCGAAGTAAAATCCATGATACTAAAAAAAAAAAAAAAAAGAAGAAGAGAAATGGAAATCAATTCAATCTGCAGCAAAAAGACAAATAAAGATGAATATCTTCAAAAGACTTCAACAAGGAGGACAAAAGAGGATGAAAACCCTCGAAAGCCCTAAACGTAATTGGATCTCAACAAAAGGCCCCCGTGAGGAAGCAGATGTCAGGTACAGCTTCAAACCCATAGAGAGGGGATCAACACAAGCCTTTGGGAGCACAAGCCTTTGGGAGCCAAAGCCAAAAGGAAGCTCCTTTGAGAGCCTCTAAAGACAAATAAAGAATATTCTCTCCGACAAAATCTTGGCAATGCAAAGATAAAGCCATTAAGAGAAATCTCAAAAGTCTTAGAGATAAATAAAGAAAAATTCCCTTTCAGCAAAGCCTTCTTCAAGACAGATGTTGAACCCTTTTACAGGAATCTTCTGCAAAAAACCTTTGAAGGAGAACAAGCCAGGAGAATCCTCAAATTCAATAACATGATTACCTCTCAAAGGCCTTAAAAAAGACGAAAATGAGAGGAGAATCTGTTAGAAAATCGAAAGACCCGTTGACAAAATCCTCAAACAACAAGGGTATCAGAGAAGAGTCCAAATGGGTTTGGAGATGAGCCTAACAAAAGCCTCTCACAAGAGACTAAAGCCAAAACTGACAAAAATTCCCCGAAAAGAATTAGAGCCAAATAAGGAGCATAAATACATAAATTGAACCAAGTAACAACAAATCTGTTACCTTACAAGCGGCGGCAAATAGAATTGCGCAAATAGGTCCTGAAAATCAAGACGAGAAGCAAAATAAGGGCGTTAAAAAAGAGTCTTATGGCAGTAAAAAAAAACTGTGAGGGACTCTGTCTTTTCTTTTAGTTTGATACACCATGTGGGAAATCATTTAAGTTCTGGCATTAAAAAAAGGGGATGACCTGCTGGAGCTTGGAAAGAAGAATGGTGTTTGGATTTTAGCAACATAAAGAAAGGTGGAAGATTGTTTTTTCGTGCGAATAAGGCGTTGTTCACATAAAACTGTGAAAGACTGTTTTAACATAACTTGTTCACATGGCGGTAAAAAAAAAAGAAGTCCTTTGGCAGTTTTTTTTTTTTAAAAAAAACTGTGAAAGACTTCTGGACTTGTGTTAAAAAGAGTCCTATAGCAGTAAAACAAAAATCTATAACAGAGCATGAATATCCAAAGATATAGATTAGAAATATAAATTTACCCACACTTTGAACCGTAGAATTACAAGACAGATATTAACTCGAACTTTTCTTTTAGCTTGGTTTTGGTCCATCTCTTTTAGAGAAAATAGTTTCCAGTACAATACACCATGCAGGCCTTGGGAAATTATTGTTCAAACAAGAAAAAGTTAAGTTATATTAAAAAAAAAGAGGAGGAACCTGATGGAGCCTTGAAAGAAAGGTGATTTTGGTGTTAACCAAAGAAAAGAAATGTGTGAGTCTGCAAAAGTTGTTTCTTCAAAAAAAAAAAAAAAGAAGAAAAAAAAAAAGAGAAGCTTTATACAGCTACAAAGTTAGAGAAAAAACTTTACTGAAAAGAAAAATTTGTAGCAAAAGCATTGTTACAATAAAAAAATCTGGGTTCAAACCTCTCGAGAATACAGCTTTTTCCGAATCGGAAGTCAGAATCTGTGGTTGGCAAAAGAAAAGGAAAAGCATCAACAAAGAAGAAAGTGCTGTGAAAAGAAAAGAAACTGAAGTTTGAGGAAAGAAGAAAAAAATCCTTACCGCAAAAGATGAAATTTGTAGATGTGCAGAATTTTTTTGACAGAGGCAGCTCTATATATAAGAGGCTAATACGACTTCTAAATGAGTCAGGTCCCTCAAGAAGCCTTAATAAAAGAGTTCTTTCCAAACCCTATTGGTCAAAGACTCCTATAAGGGGAAAATTCGCAGCTTTTATTGGAATTATTAGAGCTTTCATATTAAAAGAAATCTTGGCATTAATCTAATAGGCCAAGGCAAGAGTCCAAGAACGAGACAAGACAAGAGAAACAAGTGTCCTTCTCAAACTCTGTTGGAAACAAGAGTATGCAGATTTTGGAATCCTATTATGATATGGATTTATATATAAAAGAACCAGTAGAAAGAAAGATGTTGCTGGATAATTTATAAAGTCCTACTTCAACTATATTTGCAAAGAAGGGATCTAAGTCATCAATTAAGAAGTCCTATTCAAACCTGAATTCTTAGCCAAAATTCAAATCTGGATTCTTAGCAAAAAAAAAAAAAGAAGAAGGCTTTCAGCTGGAGTAAAATATTGGGCTTGGTTCACACCAAAAATATCAACAACAAAAAAGGTGGCTTGTAGATACGAAGCCCTTGAAGAAGAAATCATATCAAAAAAAAAAAAGAAGAAGAAGCCTACGGAAAGGGCTTACAAATAATCTACACACAATATCCATGATATATGGAAGTAGTACATGGAAAAGAGTAGTCCATGCAAAACCCCCAAAAAAAAAAAGGAGGGGCCATATAAAAAGCCTATAAAAAAAGGGGGACAGCACAAAAATAAAGTGCTCATGAAAACAAAGACCAGAGGACATAGTTGCAAGCTACTGTACTGCTATTGCAAAATTATTGGCTATATAAGCTCCCAGAGTGTTTTGACTTCCACATGATTAGAAACTCAAAAGAAAAAGTTGTTACATGGATGTGTACTCTCACATGGATATTATTTAAAACAACTGTTTGGTGCGGAAAGTTATCTCGAAAATTAAAATTAAAAAAATCAGATTGATTTTCACAAAGTCTCTGATTATTCCGCAAGAGGAACAAAATTCGTTTGTTAATGGGTTTCGTTCCTTAGCTCCTATCATGTACGGTCAAAGTTCACAGAAACAGGAGCATGATAAGATTAAAAAAAAAGAGGTTCACAGATCTACAAAGTCTCGAAGTCAGAGAGCAAAACAAATTTTTGCATAAATTGTGCAAAGGCGTGCTACATAGATTGCACTGGTGCGTAAAGCCGTAAATAAAAAAATCCGAAGGAGGAGCCACGTTGCTTTGTCTGGCTATTCTCTCAAGTAGGAAGTAATACTACTACATGACTTGTGATTGGTACAATAATGAAGCATAAAAAAGAAGCTAAGAGACAAAAAGGAAGTTACCAGATTGGTTTCCTTTGGGTTGCCGAACTAATCACTCAAGTTGTGAGAATTGTGTTTCTACTGTTCTCTTATAAACCATGAAGACAACTTCCAATAGGTGAAGGAACGCAGAAAATCAAATCCATCTCAAGGGAGAGAGGCGGTGAAAGGTTATCATGGTGGGCCCATTAATTTTGTAGGCTTCCGAAAAAATTCAAGTGATCAAGATTTGCCAAAGGCTCCTCCTACATTTGGCTTGGCTAGGTTGTCCCGACTTATTGATTGGGCAAAGCAAATTTCTCTAAGTTGACTCATCAATATAGGTTTTCTGTGAGTCTACCAAAAAAAAAAAAAAAAAAAAGCCCGCTAGGTTGAAAACCCGCAAGGGCGGCCTAGGCAAAAGTTAGGGTGTAAAAAAATATAAAAAATCCTGCTAGGTCAAATTTCTTTTGACCTAGGCAAAATTAGGATAAATAAAAAAAAGGAAAGAAAGAAAGAAGAAGAGGGTTACAGGCCATGCAAAGTCAAAAGACCAGGCCACCAAAAGCTCGAATTCAAATAAACAAGGACTCACAAAAAATGAAGCACATTCAAGATATGGAGACCATTTTACTACAATAAGTGCCAAGAGATCGTGACTCATACAATCAAAACTTGCTTGCACGACTCACGAAGAGCATTTGTTGGCACATAAATTTCAACCAAAGATTGATGAATATCATCAATGTATCATATGTTGGGCTTGCAGACTAAAAGGCATATAAAGAGCCTAAAAGCATGTTGACCCAGCAAGCCAGCGAATCAACAAACATATGTTGGCCCGACAAGCCTAACAAATGTATGAGCTTGCAGAAGAAGTGGCAGGGCTACAAATTAGTTGAACTATGTAGGCCTGCATTTCGCAGGGCCTACAAATCAAATATTGGTTTAAACCATATAGGCCCGCATTTCGCAGGGCCTACAAACCAAATATGGGTTAACGTCTCAAATCAAATAAAACGTAGAGTCCAAGAAAATACTTCTGTGCAAGCAGAAGAATATTATAAGATAGATGTCATCTGACGCGACCAATATTCAAAATTTGAAGAGGCTGAGAAGATATGATATCATCTATTCTCTGGCAACAACTATTCAAATTCAAATGAATTATTTGGCGGCCAAGCATCTGATGACGAATGAAGCTCCTATAAATATTAGGTCCGTCATCAAAGGAAAGGGACCTCAATCTCAGATCAGGCCTAACATCTCTCATCTATCTCTCATCGACCCCAAGATCTCAAACCTCAGATCTCATACTTCATCTCTCAACTCTTCACCATCACACCTCTTTTCCCTCAACGTAGAAAATATACGGAGAGAGAGAAGATATACCTCATTCACGCAAAACCACTACGATCTACAACCATCAAAGCAACCTACTCGCTCACTACCACCTGCAATCTTCAACAAATTTCGAAGACCAGTAAGAGTAAGCATATCAAGCGATAGTTAAAGGGTTCCAATCCCTCTAAATGTATCCAGTATTCTCTGTCTTGATGTAAACAAGGGTTTTAAACCCCAATCATCAATAAAGTTAAATTATTCCAGTCTATTTCCTGTTCCTTATTCTTTATTAATCGGAGGTTTTATTTTTAAGTATGTAATTAACGATTTGAAATCCAAATCGGAAATAGGAGCCTGCATATAAAAAAATCAACACTGTTCGCTTGAACAGTGGATATTTGAGATATGGATTTCGAAGCATGGATAAATTCTACGGTTCAAAATTTATGTCTACAAATTTCTGGCTCTGATACCAATTTGTTGTGCCGAATGCGAAATTGATAATATAACAAATCAACAAGCAATAAACAAGAACACAAGAATATACGTGGTTCCGTTCAAGCACAAAGCAAGAACGTACTCCACGGGGAAAAGAGCAAGAGGATTCACTATAAACGGGGAGAGAAACAAAGAGCCGGCTATACCCGTAACTCTACTTGAAGCACCAAACAGATATCTAGGGACAAATCTCTGGTGGAACCCAAAAGGGAGACACAAACCCTTGGTGGAACCCTAAGAGCATAAACGTAACCCTAATATCTAAGCCCTTGAACAAAAGACCATAACCCTAGGAACCCCCAAGATCCCTATTTATAGGAAAACACTAAATAAACCTAAACCAAATAGGAATAGGAATCCTAGTCAATTTAGGAATTCTAGTCAATTTCCAACAAATCTCCACCTTGACTTGAATTCCATCGAATTCAACACTATAGGCAATCCTCTCCTTTAATCGCTCATCTCCCCCAAAAGCCCCCCCACGGGGCCATCACCAACAGCACAAACGAGCAAGGCTCAAGGACACCTGCTTGACCTTGTAAACGCAACTCAGGAAACCCAGCCGCACATGCCTCCAAATTGAGCCTCTATCTTCCAACGGGCACCTCCCACCCAACGCATCCCTCCCGAATGCACTCAAAGATCTGCTCAAACTCCACACGGAGTTAATTACCGACTCTACCACAGAGTTAAAAACCCAACACTGAGCCAACCTCGAATTCACTGATGAAGAACCCAAAGATGTAGCACCCACAATCATACTACCATCAAGCACATAGACGTTATTCGATTTTCGACCCTTCATCAAAACACGAGCACCCTTCAAAACCCTCAAGACTCCACCTTCAGCGGTATGCTTCCAACCCAAAGAGTCAAGAGTACCTAAAGAGATAAGGTTCATCTTCAAATCTAGTATATGTCGAACACCAAACAACATCCTCACAAACCCATCATGCATTCTGACTTTAATTGTTCCAATCCCAACAATTCTACAGGGCATGTTATTCCCCATAAGAACTATACCACAGCTGACCGATTCATAAGTAACGAACCAATCTTTATTCGGACACATGTGGTAAGAACATCCGGAGTTCAGAATCCATTCGGTATTCGAACAGACATCACCGACACTCACAGAAAGAACCATAAGTGAATCGTCGGAATCTTCTTCAACAATACCAGCAACAACCTTCTCTTCAAAATTATCCGTATTTTTCAACCTAGGACAATTTCTCACCATGTGCCCGTATTTCCTACAGTAAAAACACTTTACTTCCTGATTTGTGGAACGAGAGCCAAAAACCCCTCTACTGCCATAATCCCTCTCAGAAGTTCTTCCTTGCACCATCAAACCCTGCGCATCAAAATCACCGCCCTCACCGGATACTTTTTTCCTCAATTCTTTCAAATACAAACTAGACTTAACGTCCTCCATGGAAATCGTATCCCTCCCGTAAAGTAGGGTAGTAACAAAATGCTCATAAGATGTAGGCAAAGAACATAACACAATAAGGGCTTGATCTTCATCATCAATCACAACATCAATATTTTTTAAATCCATAATAATTCGATTTAACTCATCTAGATGGTCTTTTACAGGCGTACCTTCCCTCATACGAAACGTATAAAGGCGCTGCTTCAAAAACAACCGGTTGGTAAGAGACTTCGTCATATAGATGTTTTCCAACTTCAACCAAATACCGGCAGTAGTATCCTCCTCCCCGGCCTCGCGAAGCACATCATCAACTAAACACAACTGAATCGAACTAAGCGCCTTCGCATCGAGATCCTCAAACACACTATCCTGCATATCAGCAGGCTTCTTCGACTTTCCCAACAAAGTCTTGTGTAATCCTTGTTGAACAAGCAAAGCCTTCATCTTAATATGCCATAAACTGAAGCTAGTGCTCTGCCCATCGAACTTCGCAATTTCGAAACGAGTCGCCATTGAAACGATCACCAATTACACAATACGCAGCGGAAAACAAAAGCCTCGGATTGAAACCCGGAGCTCTGATACCAATTTGTTGGGAGTTTGTCCGATACATCGACCCACCACTGCGTGCTCAAGGCCCAATTTTATGAGGGAGTAACGGCAAAGAGTCCACCACATTACTTGGGCCCAATATACATTGAATGACCCATATCCACTTATAAGGCTTAGCCTTATAAGTGGTGAGCCATCCAATTGTATATTAAGGTCCAACTCTTTTTCTATTTATCCGATGTGGGACTCAACGTTCACACATGTTCTAACAAATCTCCCCCTCATGTGTGAACCAACCATTGGGCCTTAACCTCTCTCTGCATCCAAGCTCCCCCTTGATTCTGATTTATAACTCTCAACCCATCTCCCCAACTGGGCTTATTCTGCACCCACTCAATCGATTCAGAGTTATCTCAATTGAGAACCAACGTGCCTAGTCACCGGCACCATGCTCCCCGACGAGAACTCCATTGAGAGCCAATGTGCTCATTCACCAACACCATGCTCCCCGACAAGTCAACTCCAACGACAATGAGCCATCCAATACAGCACTACAACATCGAGCCACCTTGCTTCATCGAGAGTCACCTTTTTGGACTTTATACCGCCCCACGAGTGTCTTCTGTGCAAACCCATTCAATGGTGCGCTGAGAGTTTTCCCATAGATCGTCAACCTGGCTTTGATACCATTTGTAGGGAGTTTGTCCGATGCATCGACCCGCCACTGCGTGCTCAAGGCCCAATTTTATGAGGGAGTAACGGCAAAGAGTTCACCACATTACTTGGGCCCAATATACATTGAATGACCCATATCCACTTAAAAGGCTAAGCCTTATAAGTGGTGAGCCATCCAATTGTATATTAAGGTCCAACTCTTTTTCTATTTATCCGATGTGGAACTCAACGTTCACACATGTTCTAACAGTTAACGCGATGTTAGCTAGTTCTAGTTTACCGAATAACTTATGGGGTGAAGCTTTATATTCGGCTTGTCACATTTTGAATAAAATGCCTTACAAAGATTGTGATAAAACTCCTTATGAACTTTGGAAAAATCAAAAGCCTAACTTAAAATATTTCAAAGTGTGGGGGTATTTGGCTAAAGTTTTAGTACCGCCTCCTAAGAAAAGAAAATTGGGTCCAAAAACTATTGACTGCGTTTTTGTGGGATTTGCCATTGATAGTGTTGGTTATCGATTTTTAGTTATTAATTCTGAAGTTTCAGATATTTCTAATAACACTATCATGGAATCAAGAGAAGATGAATTTTTTGAACATATTTTTCCAATGAAAGATAAGCCTTCAAGGTCTATTGGTGATTGTTCCACCTCGAGAAGTAGTGTTCATTCTCAAAGCACTTTTGAACCAAGGAGGAGTAAAAGAGGTAGAATAGAAAAGGACTTTGGTAGTGACTTTCAGACTTTCTTGATTGAAAATGATCCTCAAACCTATAGTGAAGCTATGACTTCCGTAGATGCTACCTTTTGGCAAGAAGCTATAAATAGTGAGATGGATTCTATCATTTCTAACAATACGTGGTATCTAACTGATCTTCCTCCCTGTTGCAAGACAATAGGGTGTAAATAGATATTTAGGAAGAAACTTAGAACTGATGGAACCATTGAAAAATTTAAGGCTAGACTAGTAGCTAAAGGCTTCAAACAAAAAGAAGGAATAGATTTCTTTGGTACATATTCTCCGGTAACTTGTATTACGACTATTCGAGTTTTGATTGCTATAGCATCAATTTATAAATTAGAAATTCATCAAATAGATGTGAAAACGGCTTTTTTAAACGGAGAATTAGAAGAAGAAATATATATGGATCAACCCGAAGGGTTTGTGGTTCCTCGACAAGAAAGGAAAGTGTGTAGACTTGTAAAGTCTCTTTATGGATTGAAACAAGCACCAAAACAATGGCACGAAAAGTTTGATAAAGTGATTCTTTCCAATGGCTTTAAAATAAATGATGCAGATAAATGTGTGTATATTAAGCAACTTGATGATGCTTGTGTTATTCTTTGCTTGTATGTTGATGATATTCTCATATTTGGCACCAATATTGATGTCATTAGATAAACGAAAAATTTCTTGTCTAGCAATTTTGATATGAAGGATTTAGGACCTAGTAGGTCGTTTTTCACACCAAAAATAAATAATTAAAACTAAGCGAAAACCTCAATTCAAATAGAATAGTGGTTTAAGTCCAGGTATCGTACCACGGAGATCAAGAGACTAAGTTGTTGTATTTCTAAAATTAATTCCTAATTCAATTCAAGAAAGAGTGATTGGATTTTGATTAACTAAAGTTATCTAAGTAATTAAAAGCAAGAGAGATGTTGAATTCAAATATGGAAAAAGGTCTTAAGGTTTCGAATCCACCCTAACTTCGTAACAAAACGATTATGTTAATTTAAGAAACCAACTACCAAAACGACATTGATTCACTAAAAGCCACAAGCCCTAGTGATATCGCCAAGAAAATTGCATGTGATTGAAAACCGGACATAATCTATCTTTGGTTGGCACGAATCGTCTTCGATTTTATAACTAATTAATCTAGGCACGATTCGTCTTTCCTAGGCATAGATTATTCTAATTCTCAATTCATGCACGAAGAATATCGGTGTATAACTATGTATTTGCAATCACAGAAAACAAATACATAATACTAGATTGGAAGAATAACGGTGAATCATAAAAACAAGTCTCAATGTTATACAACCATCATTTCGGCAATCGAAATCCAAAATCAACATAAAAACATAGTTACTTGGTTAGGGTTTCATCTACACCCTAAGAAAGATGATTAGTTGCTCATGGAGAGAAGAGAATTGAAAGGCGCTGATATGATCTCCATGTACTGCCTTCGCCGCACGTCAGTCGGAAGCTGTTGTCCACGATTTCACGTAAACCTCGTCCACGGCCAAAAGCTGCTGCCGACTTCGAGCACGTCCAGTCACTTATATAGCAGTAGGGCTTTTAATGCACTTTTACATAAAGGATCCATAAAACTTTAGGTAATAACCAATCAACAATTCCACTTTAAACTCTTTGCACTTTAACCCCAAACTCTTAACTTCTGCTTTTATCCAAAATCTCGGACATCGGGTTCGAGCAACCTATAAACATAAAAAGGACAAAATAATTATCAAGTAACTAAAATAAATGACTAATAAATGTAGTTTGGAAGGCCAAAATATGTATATTTTGGCACTTATCAGGACCTGCTAATGTTATTTTGGGGATTGAAGTACTAAAAAGTGCTGATGGAATTGCTTTGACACCAGAACATTATGTTGATCAATTGCTAAAAAAGTTCAATTATTTTGATTTAAAAGAAGTATGTACTCCTTTTGATCCCAATGTTCGCTTGAAGAAAAATATGGGTGAAAGTGTTTCTCAACATAAATATTCCCAAATAATTGGTTCTTTGATGTACTTATCTAATTGCACTAGACCTGATATTTCTTATGTTGTTTGTAAGTTAAGTCGTTATACTTGCAATCCTAGCTTAGAACACTGGAGTGCATTAGAAAGAATATTTCGATACCTTAAGGGAACAATAAATTATGGCATTCATTATTGTGGATTTCCTAGTGTTTTAGAAGGATTCAGTGATGCTAACTGGATCAGTGATTCAGACAAAACTAAGGCAACTAGTGGTTATGTTTTTACACAAGGTGGTGGTGCAATAGCTTAGAAATCTTCTAAGCAGACTATTATACCTAGATCCACAATGGAAGCTGACTTTATTGCATTGGATATGACTTGTACTGAAGCCGAATGGCTAAGGAACTTAATGATCGATTTGCCTTTGTCTACAGATAGTCTTATTCCTGCTGTCTCTATACATTGTGATAATCAAGCTGCAATTACGAAGGCTAAGAATGCAAACTTCAATGAGAAAAAGAGACATATAAGGATAAGACACAATTCTATAAAACATCTGTTATCTCAAGGAGTGATTGCAATCGACTTTGTGAGGTCTGAAAAGAATGTAGCAGACCCCTTTACTAAAGGCTTAGCGCGAAGGCTAGTTTTTGAATCATTGAGGGGAATGGGACTGAAGCCTATAAGTTAGTCACCTCAGTGGACACCTAACCTGTGTCATTGGAGATCCCATGAATCAGGTTCAATAGGTAATAACAAAGCTGAATGGTGACTAGGAGGAGCACTAAAAATGATAAGAGGGGAATTCCCTGGTCCTATTCCTATGGTGATAGTGCTCAAGTTAATTATGTGATGATAGGAAGAGCTTGGCACTGAATGTGTCCAATGTAGGATTTCTACAGGGTGTTGGTCACAAATCACCCTTGGAGGATACACCTATATGAGTGTGCCAGTGGGGTCGCTGCTGTGGAAAATTGGGCTATTCTCTAAAGACACTCATAGAAGTAAGACACATGCGCATGACAGTAAATCGCGCCAAACCGTTCCAGAACCGTAATTGTTTCCCATACTGTGTGTGTGGTAGGCGTAAGTTTGATTTAAAGGACCTAGTTCAAGACTTAGTTCACTACGGTTCTTCAAATTGAAACCTGCTAACACTAAGTGTAGGCTCAAGTCTGAAAGACACCTATGCCCATTACACAGTAAAAGAACTCTTGTAAAATTTTAAAATTTTAAATTATGTGGGGGATTGTTGGTTTTAATTTAATATTTTACTTTTATGTTAACGTTGATCGTGGGTCTAAGGAGGAATTATAGGGATGTACAGTTAGAGTTAAAATGGGAGTGTTTAGTTGAAAACCACTTTGACTAGGTCTCCTATTTTTCCTCCTAGTTTTGAGACCACTATCTGTTAGCATAACAAAATTACGTTTTATTAATGCCTATAAAACCTCTGCTTTGTTATTCGGCCGAAAGATATAACAGTGCTCAACTCTATTGAAAACTCTCACTCTTGCTTTACAAACTTTCACACTCATACTCGTTGATTTCTGTTCTGAACTAAATACTTTCAGCCATCCTCTTTCATATATATTTATATAGATTTTTGGTACATCAATATATTTGGTTTTCGAGTGTCGGGAAACTATCGGTTCGTGAGTTTGATTCGCTGCACCGAAGAGAACTTGAAGGTCGTTGTATCTTGGGGAAAGAACGTCATCCAACCCCGTGCAGAAGGGGGTGTATCATTCCTTAGGAGGGCGTCATCACGTGCCTCGACCACCCCACAGGCTATTCTTATCTTTTCTCTAATAATATTGAATTGCCTTACTCGGTTGATTATTGTTCTTGTTTAGGCATTTAATTTCTAATAGAATTTTCCTAATCATATAATTTTCCCAACACATATTTACACAATGCACATGACTACTTAAGAGTATTCGATTTAGGACTCAAAATTCAGAGCAAACTTTGAGTATATTGAAAATCCAAATCTAAAAGACCTACTACAAAGAGGAAACTGAAAATTAGAAACTGAGGAATGTCTCGATTGAGCTTTGGGCGCTGCACAAAGAGATCACAAAATAGAAAGAAATAGAACAAAGTAAAAGAACTTTCAAGAGCACGGCCAAAAACTACACAAAACGCAGTCACGATTTCTCTAGGTAAGTGACCTAATTGCAAATGTCATAAGAACAACAATGAAATCTACTTAACCCATAGAAAAAACAACTCCAATTTTACCTTTTCATGGGATGGTTCGTGGACCAAGATCTGAACGGAGAAGACTACACATTGAGGCAACTCCATGTGTTCTGGAAAAGTGTTTATATCACCATATTTGTACTGCGCCAAAGAGTAGAGTTAGGAAGGTATACAACTGCCTAACAACACCTACAAGATAAATGAATGAGGAAAAATCCTATTATGAAAAAGTATGAAATAGAGAAGGATTGAAGTTCCCTTGTGTAAAGAGGGAGGGGGGAGTTGTATACTTGCTTTTTAGCAAATTGACATCTAGTTACCCTACATTAACCAACAATAAGAGATTCAAACTCCAAAACCACTAATTAAGAACTCCAATGGACCAAAGGGAAAGAGGGATTTATGAAAGGACTTGCCCAATCCAATAAGATTTTCAGGTAAAGAATTTTTTGGGTAAGAACATCAATCTGTACTTAAGGAATCCATTGAGACATTTCATCAAACAGACAATGAGCTATCAGTACACTCCAAATTTTACATTTAGACAAACCATAAAGCATCTCAAGTCAAAAAGCCTTTAATCAACAGAAAGTAACAAATATTTAATTAAACCATTGTCATCAAATCTATTTAAGGTAATGGATATTGCAAGAATTAGTACAGACATGGACCACGTTCAAGCCAAATGCATGAAGAACCTAAATGGTTATGTTTTACAACTCATGAATGAAGAAGAGATAGGGCAAGCACGAAAGTTGAGAAATCAACAAAATCAAACAAATATCAAATTTAGTCTTAGAATTTACTAAGAGAGGAGAAGAATCACCATGAAACAACTCTTTCAAAACTCTTATGCAACACCTGCAAAGTAAAGAAACTAAGGCCTCGTTTGATAACGGGGATAGATGGATGAGATATTCGTAAGGAGATGAGATAAGGATTGGGATTGATAATGAGATAGGATTAGTAATTTGTATGATTGTTTGAGATGGGATTAGATGATAGAATTCATAAAGAGATGAGATTAATATTTTAGTTTTCCAACATTGCCCTTGTCCCTAAACACAACTCAACAGTCAAGCCATTACTGAGAAAAAAAATTCTCACACCTACAAAAACAATCAAACTTGCCACTTCTCTCTCTCTCTCTCTCTCTCTCTGGAGAAAGTTCTAGACTGACACATGCCTAACTCAGGCCACACGGGCGGCCACTCTAGTGGTTTTCCGGCGACCAGAAAGGATGCTTTGGGATCGTCTCAGACAGTGAAACATGTTCATGCGGTTGGATTTGTTTTTCGTGTTGTTTCTACAGCCCAGAGGAAAAGGGATCATATCGTCGTCTTGTGGTTTTGATCCAATCAGTTCCTCCAATCACATCGTCGTTGATCAGTTGCGCTGACCACAGGTTTGGATTATTATGTCTTGATCCCCATTTTTAATTTGGAGAGTTCGCTTCTTTTTCAATGGGTTTCACTAGTTTTGTGCTCGGGGGGAGAGAGAGAGAGAGAGAGAGAGAGAGAGAGAGAGAGAGAGGAGGAGGAGGAGGAAGGATAGTTTGGTCATTGCACCATTAAGGGAGGGGATTGGACTATTAATACCATGTCCCTGGGGGTATTGCTAATACCCCCATATAGGGGGCTTGCTCATCTCATGGGATTCACAGTCTGAAGGGATTTGTGTTACCAAACGAAGGATTCACACTCCGGAGGGACTATTAGTCCAATCCCAAGGCTCAATCAAGTTAACAAATGGGGCCTAAAACACTATAGACTCTACCAAAATGAAAAAATTGACACATCTCTATTATAAAATAGAAGGGTGTGGGGACAAGTTGTTGAAACGGCTCAGATTGATTCCAGATTAATGTCTGAGATCACTTCAATCCTACTCTTAACAAAGTATCCATACTTTCTTAGTTTATTACACAAACAGCATCAATCTCTTCTTACTCTGTTGTACAAACCTATTTTCAAATTTCAAACCCAGGTTACCTAGAAAAGAGGCGAGAGGCGAACCCCCCTAAACCCTAGCAGACATCTGCCACCGTCCATCGTCGCCCGCTCCCATCTCCTTCGCCCCTCTTCTCCCCTCTCCTTTTTTCCAGCGCAGCCCATCTCTCTCTTGCGTCGCTCATCCATTGCCTGTTTACCCACCACCAGCAGCTTGCGCCATCGTTTCTAGTGGGTTCTATTTTTTTGTTGTCTATCCCTGCCGCCGCTATCCTTATCATGGCCCACTCACGTTCACCCCTATATCTACCTCCACCCCTATAAAAAAAAACGAGGTAAACCCATTTGCAGATAAGTCATTTGATTTTAGGGATTCTGATTTGGTGAATTTTGGAGATGTTTATTGACATCAAGAATGACATTTTCCTTGAAAAGTTGAATGGTATATCGGATTTCTTAATGGCCTTTCAAATGTGTTGATTAATTGGCTGATTTAGGTTTATTTATTTTTATGTGATCCATAGATGTTTTTATGTGGTTATTTTATAAGTTCTTTGATGGAATCTGAAATTGTGCATTCGGAAGTCTGTTGCATATTGGGATACCCTTTTTGTGTGTTCTTTGGTTGAATTTGAATATGCTTGTGGGATGTTTGTTGAAATGCATGCATAGGAATTTGAATATGCCTGTGGGATGTTTGTTGAAATGCATGTGTAGGAATTTGAATGTGCTTGTGGGGATACCTTTTTTGTTAATTCTTTTGGGGGTAATTCTGCATCTCTAATAATTGGCTGCTCATGTTTCATGGCTTGACTTTATCAATCCTGTTTCATGACTTGAAGTTATCAATGTAAGTGTTTCTCTGTAACGCCCCGACTTTTCGGAAGCAATATAAAATAAAATCTTAGGAAAATTTGCTAAATAAATATAATTTTTCAAAATAAAGTTTAGCTATTACAGTCACAAGATAAATTTACTGATTCAAAATACATTAATTTCAGAGCTGACTCTAGGCTTGAAACAAATCCGAAACATACTCAATCTTCGTTCCTGATATTCTTTCCGTGTTGAACTGCAACATCTTTGAATCCTTTCCATTGAATCTTGCGCCCACTGGCAAATTGATCGCCGAAGCAAACGATTTGCCAGGATACAGACGTATCCGTGAGTGATAAATCACCCAGTAGAATAATCCAACCCAACCATCCCTCTTACTTTACAATTAGCAGGTAACAAGATAATATTGAATTGAAGAAGCCAAACAAATATTCTCCACATAAGCCAGTTCATTACTATCCATAACCTAATGTGAAATCTAAGATCTCTCCGCGAGATCTTTCCTCCCCAACCGTTAGCTATGAGCTGTCCCATGAGCTCATTTTCTTTTGTTGTCGCGGATTGCACTTCAGTTATATACCTAGCGTGTATCCCTCTCATTACAACAAAAGAAAGCTTATCATGCCCGAATCATAACTAGGATTCGCTTATCTTATATACCACTTCACAATCATCACTGGGCTTACTTTGCCAGTATCAATACATCATTCATCATTGGGCTTACTTTGCCAATCATCATTCATCAATCAACACTGGGCTTACTTTGCCAGTTTCAAACCATCACATCCAACTCATCACATTTCAAAATCCCGCCTGCAGGCAATCTAAAAATAAAACTTTCCAATTTATCCATTATCTAGCATCGTCTAGATGAGTTCTATTTCGCAACATCACCCCATGTCTCTAGGATCCAATCTAGCATTCAAATCAAGTATCGATGCAATATACAACAAATCAATAATAATTAAAATAATTAATAAACAATGTAATCACGCAACTTATTATGAACGGGCCGTTGCCCTTAATCTTGTATGGTCACGATATCAATAATAAAGTAAGAGTTTTAAAAGGAAATAAAAAGAAAAATTTTCTGGGCTCTTATTAATTAATTCTAAGATAATAAATTAATTAAAAACTAATTTATTACATTAATTAGATAAAAATATTAGGATATTTATTATGACCTTAAATAAGAGTCCTAAAGGTCCTATGCAATCAGTTGAGTATTAAAAGTTGGGTTCGGAGGGTCACGGGATTAATTTAAATAAAGACGTTAAATAAAGTGGCCGAAAGTGAAGTAAATAGATAATAAATAATTTACAAATTAAAATATGTTACGGTTAACAAAATTTCATCTTCAGAAAGTAGAGAGTCTAAATAAAATTATTCAGGCATTTATAATAAGGTTTATAAGGTCGTAAAGAATTTTTTGATTGGAAACGCTATAAAAACAACAATAAATAGTAAATTAAATAAAAAAATATTAATTTAACAAGATATCATCTTTAAGATGCAAGAAGTCTAGAAAAAATTAGTTTAGGTGTTAAAACATTGTTTGGAAGGTCGTAAAGATTTTTCGTTTGTAAACTTTGATAGATAACTAATAAATAATTTAATAAATAGATAATTAAATAAAAAAATATGATCTTAACAAGTTATGATCTTTGAGGTGTGAAAAGTTTAGGAAAAATAGTTCGGGGGTCAAAAATAGGGTTCGGGAGGTAGCAAGGTTGTTTCGAAACATTTAAAACCAACTTAATCTACCAGATAAATTAAATTGATATAATTTTATACTAAGATGATATTATATTGTAATAAAATAATATCAAATCATTAGTTTTCCATAATATTAATATCAGACAGATTGTAAAATAAATATCAGAAGGGTCATCTTCTTCATAAATAATTACAAATAAAGTGTTAAGCTCAAAAATAATATCACATTGGTGAATACGGCAGAAAACGCGCATTGAACTAATTTTTTTTCCGTTCAGGACATAGGGTTAAGCATATAAACACTTAATATACTTGGAGAAGAGGTTGGATAGGATTATAGTACCTTTAATCGGATCGAATTGATTTAAAAACGAATCTTGAATTTTGGGGAAGACGACTTCGGATTTTTTTTGATCGGGAGACTTTGGGACCAAATTGGACGATGCTTGGTGATGCTAGGAGTAGAAGGAAGAGATTGGAATGGTCGGATTGAGTTTCTGTTGGGTCTTGGTACGAAACCCACTTTTCTCTCTCTTTCTTTCTCTCTCTAAAACTCCATGGATTGAAACTTGGTTTTCTCTGGTTTTTCTCTCTCTTTTGGACAGGTGGGGCGTGGGGAATATTGTGGTGTAAATTTCGTGGGTCAATGGGGTGGGGTATTTATAAGAGAATTTTGGTGGAAGAGGATAAAAGTGAATTTAATGGGGTTAGGTTCATGGGATTTGGAATGGACGAATTTGGCTTGATTTAAGGGTTAGGGAGGAAGTAGAGACTGAGTAGGAGACGGAGAGACGGAAGGAGTTTGTATTTGTGCATGCATGTAATTTGTGTGTAGGAAAAATTTAAAAAGAAACCATGTATATATTACATGCATAATTGTATTTTAAAAAAAAAGAATTGCAATAAGGAAAATAATTCTAATAGTATTATATTTAGAAAAAAAAATTGGGTCAAAAATTCGGGTCGTTACATTCTCATTTTTTGAATTTTACTATATCAGCCACGTCTTCTTTTGTCGTTAACTATTACCTAAAGGGTAAATTTCACTGACCTTCCCTGAGGTTTCTAACACATGCAGAAACCTCCAATGAGGTTTCTGAAATAACACTGTCCTCCCTTGTTTTTACTGACAATATACATATTCCCCCTTTTGTCAAATTCCTTCCAAACACAGTTAACTTCTCCAAAAAAATGACTGGATTACCCTTTATAAAAACTTATCTCCTTTTTAGGCTCCTCCCGATCACATATACAAACTAACTAGCAATAAAAGTGTGTATTTGATAATCTTCTCTAGTGGATAGAGTAAATTCAATTCAAGTTAATGAAAATAATAAATAATAAATTTGTTTATTTTTTAAGCTTGCATTGTGCAATTTTTTTGACTAAAAGTTTTGCAACCATATTTTTAGTTTTTGTACTTATTTGGTACCAATATAGGCATTACACCAACTTATCCCAAATTACTTATCTCAAGCATTACTTTTCTTTAATTGTGTTAATTTTTAAGGTTTATTTAGAAAAGTTCTATATGATTGGCCCTTGCCAGGATGGAAAATTTCTTTAGAAATAAGTAACATACGTGTGGGAAAAACCTCTCAGTTATAAAGAGCACCTGCACGACACCACCAACTCTTCATTTATTAACTCATTTTCCAATCCTATCCTAATGAGATGAATTACAACCCTTTGAAATCAAAGTGAGTCTTTTTGAAACAGATGTTTGGCTTTTTTGTTCAAAAAAATTAAGTCTTGATCATGATTTCTTACTTTTTTTATTTCTCTTGTGAACGAATCAAAACCCACAAAATTTAGCGCAACACTAGAAAATGCAAAAAAAAAAAAAAATGAATGAAGACAAAAAATAAAGATTTTTGAAGAGAAACTCAACCAGATCATATATGTCTTTTTATGTCACAATCCAATTCCAAAAGAGTAGGAATCTATGACCAGCCAATGATTTTAGAATCACCTCAGGTGTTTACCAACTCAAATCCGAAAAACCCTTCCATAATTACCAATTTTATAAATTGATAAGTTTGAGCATAAAAATATATTCATAATTGTCTAATGTGCAATTGAAGTACATACTCGCCAAACGATGTTAATTTACAATATTGTGGCCCACAACTACAGTACTACCAAATAAAAAAATAACTTTTAATTATTACACTATTGTGCAATCACATTTTGAGTCTTGAATTTCAAGAAGAATTCTAGGTAACGAATTTTATTTTTGAAAAATGGGTTATCACATTTTAGAATTGCCAATTAAAAAAAATTCTCCTATCTTGAAAAGCAATCCTATAGTGTGAGAAAAAATGGACTCATGGGGTGATTTTATTTTTGAAAACGTATAATTTTTTTGAATTTTTTTTATTTTATAGAGTTCTCTTGGTCAAGGAACACGCCAATTGCATGCACTTGAAAAAGAAGGTGAAAATACATTCAGAAACCCTAGTAAACTAGATCCCTATGTAAATCAAATGTATAAAAAAAAATAAGTGTTTATTGAATGTGGTTTATAGTTTCACTTAAATAGCCTTTTTGAAGTAATAATAAAAAAAAATCTTACGTGTTGAATGTGGGTAAGGTCTTTTGTGTTGTTATTTTGATAGGTTAACAAATACTTCAACTGTAGTAAATTTGAGTTATTTCTTTAAAATGCTTTATATGGATGTTAGTGTTTTAAAAAAATTATACTCCAGTACTTATAATTAGAATTTTGTTTGTTTGTGCAATTGAAGACTGTGGAAGTTAATGGCACTATTGGAATATCTGATTGAGGATACCATGACATCAGCACCTTTTAGCATTTTCTGTCAACTTTCTAACGGCCAATTAACGGAGGGGGAAAATATGTACATATTGTCAGTAAAAGCAAGGGAGGGTAGTGTTATTTCAGGAATCTCGGGGAAGAGGTTTCTACATGTGTCAGAAACCTCAAGGGAGGTCAGTGAAATTTACCCTTACTTAAATGTACGCATGAAATTGGCATTGTTTTCTTTCCTTGGCGAAAAACGTTTAGCTCAATTAGAGGGATCTTTAAGCAATATCTTATCCTCATGTATGGTCATCTGAGACTTTTTATTTGTCCTCTTTTAAGTACCGTTGAATGGAAAAACTTCATTGGATTTGAGTGTTTCACATACCTCCAAGGCTCCAACCTCCACTGCATCCCCCCTCCCTCCCTCCCTCCCTCTCTCTGTCTCTCTCTCTCTCTCTCTCTCTCTCTCTCTCTCTCTCTCTCTCTCTCTCTCTCTCTCTCTCTCTCCTCACATTATTTTCCCTGGCTCTCCGCAATCCTCAACTGGATATCATCCCATCATCTTCATCTCCTTCTTCCCTGCAAATCAAATCTCAATTTCAATACCCAACTGCTCACCCTCTTTGTTCCTATCCCTGCCTCAGTAATCCCTTTCCTATACGTACAGATTGTACCGTATTTTTCTCATATTATCTCGTACTCTGCTCTGCCCTCCGTTTTTTTCCCTTTTTTTTTTTTTCATGGCTCAAATCCTTCAAAACAACACTGCAAGCGCCACAACTGAAATCAGGAGAGAGGAAATCCAAGCCGCCATTGCAAAGGCAGTGGAGCTCAGAGCCATCCACGCTTCTCTGGTTCGAGGAGCAGTCCTTGGAATTTCAGATACCCATCTCCTTCCCCTGTTCCACACCACCATACTCCTCAGTTCTCTGCCCATGATTACCCTGTTTTTACACCAGTGAGTTATCTCTTCTTTCCTACCACTTTTTTTCAATTCTTTTTGCTTCTTTTTTTTTTTTTGATTTTCTTGGAATTCTGTTTATGGGTTTTGGATGTTGATTGAAGTGAAGCTTTCTTTAGTCATTTATTGCAATTATGGCTTTGTTTGGTTTATATTTTAGAAAATTATTTTTGAGAGTTTGAGTGATAATAAGTGGAAATAGATAGAAAGATTTATTAAAAACTGTGCCGAGAGTTAAAAGTAACTCTAACTCTCAAAATGTTAAACCAAACGGAGTGCATGTGTTTCCCATTTCTGGTAGCAATCATGACCATTGCTGCCTTTCATTCTGTCATTTATGGTTTTGTTTTAGACTTTTAAGGTTTCTTTAAGCTGTGTTTGAACTGGGAGGAATAATTTGATCATGAAAATAAGGAGATGGTAGGAAAACTACCTACTCCAATTTTTAAGGGTTTGGCTAAACTTATTTATTACTAGTGTTTTTCTTTCTTATTTTTTATTAATTTTTTACACATATTGGATTGATCATGATTTTTTGCGATACTCGCTCATTTTTTTTTTAAATTATTAAACGACTTAGATCATTCATGTGAAATTCAGAGTGGATCCCACACGCTGTGCAGTGGCTTGCCACCGCATTTTGGTATGATGGCTCTAGACTTTCTGCTTGTAAGTTGTAAGATGGTTTTAAAATACTCATGCCATACGCCTTTTCGGATGAGTGACACCAAACAAAAATTCTGTCATTTCTTTCCTATTTTGTGAACTGCATTTGAGGATTCTATGGTTTTGTTGCCGACTAGGGTTTTGATAAGGGTTTGGTAGGCTTCTGCTGCGGCGGCCACCGGTAGTGTGACGTTGACAGCAGGGATGTTAGTAGGGGGAATGGGTACCTAAACCTAAAGAAAATCTAACTTCATCATAAGTGGATAACTCATTGGTCATAGTATATTTGTTCTGAAAGAAACAAACCTCCACCATGATTCTTAAGTTTTATTTCACCATGCTGTTACCAATACCCGATTAATTAAATTTTGAGCAAGGAAGTTGAACTGCTCAGCTTTACAAAATTATGATAAAAAAAAAAAGTTACTCCCTAAAAACAAAAACAAAAAAGTATCAAACAACTGCTTCCTTACTTCGGAGAGAAAACCATCTTAGGCAAGTTTGTAATTGCTTTCTTTATCAGTCAGTGGAACTATTCTCTCATCCGCCCAATCTACTGATTAACTGTACGGCTCTTCAACCAATTTCCTGAAATAGAAATTTTGCAACTTCCATTACTATTCCTTCGTTCTTGGTAACGCATGCAAAAGTATTGGAAAAGAAGGCATCGGATCCTCTCCGGCCCTTAATTTAGACAAGAAGAAACAGTCTAAATCTGGATCATACTTTGAGATGACCGTACATTGAGATAAACAATGGTTCAGATTTGTCCAAATTTGAACTGTCTCCTTAGATTCAAATTAAGAATCGGAAAAAATCTAGTTCTGAAAAAGAAACCGAGGGATCTTCTCTCGATCCGGTCATAGAAATGGTGTCCATTAGATTTTGATTAAAACGATTTCGAAACACATGCGATAAATTAATGCATCTGGAACAATAACGCGCTTAGCTAATCCATATAATTCGTTAATTCAAAATAAAAGTAGTCAGAAATTGATTGAAATTTCTTCGATATTTTTTCTTGAAATACAATTAGAGTTCTTGGCAAGTACTAAAATCTGAACGATTGTCATTATCAAAGTGAACTCGAGAAGAGCCCATATATAATAGCCCTCACCGGTACCAATTTACCCATCCGTATATTTCTAATTGTCAAATTGTGAAACCAATCACGACTATGATCACTAGGGTGAAAAAATCCAGTTAGATATTTCATCAATATATTCTTCTCGGTGGTTGATTTTTCACCAAAAATGCTACACACATAATGGTTGTGCAAAACTCTTTACACAACCGATCGCTACCCGTCCATTGTTGTAATGGACGATCTAGATTCACTCAGGGAATAAATAAACTATTCGCGCGAATAGTTCATGCTGCTCTTGGAAAACTTAAGATGATAGTAGTAGAAATAATAATTATAGTAATTAGTCATTAACTTTAGGACGTCGTAAAATAGTCGAGGTGTGGACAAGCTGACCCAAACATCCGATTATCAGAACAAAATAACAATGAGAAGAAACATAAGCTATTGTAGTGGGAGTAGTTTGTTACCTGAGTGTGTGTATATTACACTACCTGCACCCACAACAACTGTGAAAATGCCCCTCTATTGGGCAAATTTACTCGATAGATTAGCGATGTATTCCGCCACGGCCTCAGCCACCTCCTCCTTCGTATCCCACACATTCACCACCCCCTTCGTCGTTGACATTCCGTACGTACCCAAGAATACGAGAGTGAGAGTGAAAGAGAGCGCGAAACCATCACGACACCCTTTTAACTTCCCCCGTTTGGTTTCAAGGGAAAAAGAATGGAAGATGGGAATATCAGCAGCAGGAGGATATATCTTGTCTCATTTTAACTCTCTCTCTCTCTCTCTCCCATTATATATGAAAAAAAAGGAGAGTGAATATTAATAAAAGGAGAGTTAAACCAATAAACTTCTAACTTCGGCTTCTTATTGAGTTAAAAGTCAATATTAACTATTTTTTTCAAAAGAAAAGTATATTCTGAATATTAGAGCCCGTTCCAGAAACACAATAAGAACTTATTTTTTGTGTAATAAGAATGCACTTGTTCCGAAAAATAAGAAGGCTGGTACTTATTTTGGAAGAATTTATATAGGTACCGACCGGCCGGGGAGGAAAATCGTACCGGCTGCCGCGCTGAGCCGTCTCCGGCCACCGGACGGCCGATCCGAGCCGTCCAAAAATTCTAAAAAAAAAAAATCGAGAGGGCTTACGTGTGAATCAACAGCATCCAAGGTGTGTAGGGTGCTTGATCCGAGCACCCCTTTTCCGTGTAGGGTGCTTGATCATATATACACAGAAAATGGGTGCTCGGATCAAGCACTCTACACACCTTGGATGCCATTGATTCTCACGTAGGCCCCCTCGGTTTTTTTTTTAGAATTTTTTGACAGCTCGAATCGGTCGTTCGGTGGCCGGAGATGGCCCAGCTCGGCCGCCGGTACGATTTCCCTCCACCGGCACCCATTATCATAGCAACAGTCTTATTTTTTTGTATAAGGCAACTTCAAGCTCAAAAATCACGTGTTTACGCAAATAATTTTCCTACCACTATGGATCTTGTTTGATAGATTTCAAAAAAAATTAAATTTTTTTTTTCATTAACATTATTTTTTAGTTTGAAAATGTGAAAGGAACTTTTTATTTGGATTTTGTGAAATGACCCTTCTTATTTTTTAATAAGAAGTGGCAAAATAAATACTTATTTTTTAAGAAGATTTCCGGAATGGAGCCTTAGTCATCGGATGAGTCGTTATTTTCCAAATACCAATGAAGTATTGTCACATTCTTTACAAAAAAAAAATTAGTGACGTCACATTCATTAGGAGAGATAGGGGGGGTGCTGCCCCAAGGGGCAGCAGCGTGCTGCCGTCCCGAGTTTCCGGGCCCGCTCCGGTCTTGCTCCGATGATCAGAAACGTTCACTTTGTAGAGCTCGTCAAGTAGAACAACTGTGCAAAAAATCAGCTTAATTGGATATCATTAAGTGCCTGATCGGAGCCCATATAACTCTCGGTCCATGGGTACAGTGGATTTGATCCAGTGTTTCGGATCCATTCTTTTTAAGATAAAAAGGTTCCGATCAGGTACTTAATGATATCCAATTAAGCTGATTTTTTTCATAGTTATTCTACTCGACGAGCTCTACAAAGTGAACGTTTCCGATCATCGGAGTAAGACCGGAGTGGGCCCGGAAACCCGGAGCAGCAGCCCCCCGCCTCCGGAGAGATGCATGAAAGCAACTTCACATCAATATGTGTAAAATATTGATTAATATATTATTCAATGGCCTTAGGCCGCTGCAATGTAGTGCCCCAATATCCTTCTCCACCACACACTTTGTGAGGTACGTACAATTAGTAGTGAGCCCCTAAGGGTGCTAATTGAGCCAAACAAGCCAAACACAACATTGTTCAAGCTTGGCTTGACTCCTTGTTACATGTGTCCAAGTTTGACTTGAGCTTAAGAACTTTTTGAGACTAATTATTCAAGTTTGACTCGAACTTGAAATTTTGTGTTCGTGATAAGTTTGGCTTGTAAAATATGCAAGTCAATCTCGAGCGAGCTTAATTTTGTAAAGTTTCAAGCTTTCAAGCTTGAGCTTGAGTTTAAGCTCATTAAGTTATAAAATGAAATGGACTAATTTAAAACCATAAAGAAGAACCAGCCAATCAAAATAAAGAAAATAAACTCTTAATTACTCCTACCTCCTAACTACCTCTAAAGAATATGATAAGGCTTCTTTAATGATTCTTATTTAGATTAAAGAGTAGTGTAAAAAGTATATTGAATAAAGGGCAAGATAGTAAATTCAAGTGGATAAAGACAAAAAAAAAAAAAAAGTGTGGGTAGCTAAAAGGGGAGTGTGAAAATCAGTTTCCCCTAATGAATCAATAAATGAAACTCTCCGTATTTGCATTGAATATTCAGATTATGACCAAATAATTTGTGGGAACCAAATTTGTGTTACAACCAAGGGACTTCACTTTTTCTCAAGTTGGTGAAATCTGGACATGAAACGGACGTAGGAGACAAATCATTAGCGAATTCTATTTGCAACCCTTCTTTTTCTTTATATACAACTCATTTCCTTCATGCAACCCACTACAATTTTGAAACCCACAAATTTTCTAAATACAACCGAACAAAATTCCAAAAAGTGATGTCCATATTCTCATAAATTTATTTTCCTTCCGAAAATACACCCTATTATTCCTAAACTGCCCTAACAGTTAATTAAAAACCAGAAGAGATTCAAATCACTCATCTCCCCATCTCCCACCCCACCACCAACCGTCCTCCTCCGACCCACCAGCACCGCACCTCTCCTCTCCACCAGCACATCTCCCTCTCTCTCACACACACATTGACCCCCACCACCAACAACCGACCCACCAGCACGGCAACTTAAAATATTTCACTTCTTTTGGTTTTTAACTTCCGAACCAACAAAACACAAGGTATAGAGTGGATTGTAGTAGGGTTTGAATGTAGTAGGGTTTTGGGAGGAGGAGGAGGAAAGAGGGTGTGTGTAAGACGAAAAAACACAAGGTATACAGTTTCTCACAATTTTCAGAAACATATCAGAACACAGGCCTTCGTCTAAAGAGACTTTTTCAAAACAACATATATTGTGCACTGAAGTAGCAGGCATTATTTTAAGTGAACTTTACATAGTGGTTGTTAACTTATTAAGGGGATATTTTGCTGAAATGAACCAACTATAAGTGACACTAGAATAAATAGAGCAGAGCAAACAAAACTCACCCAATAAAACTTTGGGTCGTGTGTTCGAGTCTGGAGACATCCACTTTGTGCATTTACTACCGAAGGTTAGGTATGTACCCAATCTACTCCTCCCCGACACCATGACTGACGAAAGAAAATTGCGAATGGCTTGGAGGCACAGGAACTTCGACAACTCCTTCAAGCATCTGAGTAACCTTCCTCATCGTGGGCCGTTGAGAGGGATCTTCTTGAATACACCAAATTCCAACCATCAGAAATCTCTGCACCTTCCTCCAGTCATTCAAGGCCTCAGAATCGTCCTCAACCAAAGCATGCAATTCATCTTTCAGAAAGCAATCACAAACCCAATCAGTTAAAATTGCTCTCTCTTCACCCCCCATCTCCGACCCCTTTACGTTTTTTCGACAAGTAATGATCTCTAATAGCAACACACCAAAGCTGTAAACATCAACTTTAGCGGTTACCGGCTTGTTTCTAAACCATTCAGGTGCAACATACCCTTTTGTCCCTCTAATACCAGTATTTGTCTGGCTCTGATTGATCATCAGCAGTTTAGCCAACCCAAAGTCGGCAATCCGGGCGCTGTAATAGTTGTCAAGAAGTATGTTTTGAGGCTTTATATCGCAATGGATGATCTGCGTGCTGCATTCTTCGTGTAGGTAGAGGAGGCCTCTAGCAATTCCCAACGCAATTTCGCTCCTCTGGTTCCAGCTAGGCTTTGTCTCTCCAAACAGGAAGCTAGCGAGAGTGCCATTACTCATGAACTCGTACACTAACATCCGGTGCTCCCCTTGGTCGCAAAATCCAACCAGTCGGACTAGATTCTTATGATGGGTCTGGCCAATCACATGTACTTCGGTTCTAAATTCCTTCTCTCTCTCTTTTTCCTGAACCACCCTATCTAGCTTCTTGACCGCGACGGAAGTTCTAGAATTCCCCATTTGTACTGCCCCTCCAAACACAATTCCAAAAGCTCCCCTTCCAACTTCTTCCTTGAATCCATCTGTAGCCTCTGCAAGCTCTTCATACGAAAAACAACGAAGATTTGTTTCCACAGCTCCGAACCCATGACGACTATTCAAGATCTTCTTCTGGTAGATGAGGGAAAAACCCAGGCAAAAGGCACCCAGAAGTGCGACATTGACGAATAAAGAGCTACCCAGAAGCACGGATCCAACAAGAATCAAAGTCCGATCGTTCTTCTTTATGTCCCGAATAGGAGAACGAGGATCGGGAGTAGATGGAGGAAGGTCACCTTTCCTGAACTTCATGAAAGCCTTCCCATTAACAACTCTGTCCTTCCTCCCATTAGAAAGTGGCAGCTTCTTCTTCCAGCAGCTATCGCCCCGCAGAATAGCAACAGCGCAGAAACAATCCTGGAGGCAAGAATTTCTGCACATCTCTTCACTAAAAGGATTCAATTGCTCGTAGTCAGACAGAGGCCAATCAGTATCTATTAACACTGACAAGTCATAGAGATCTCCGTTGGAACTCTTGTGGTCATCTTCTTCACAGCTTGGTGTGAAACTTGGCTTACAGTCTCCGTACTTGTCGTTTGGATCAAGCAACGAAAAACCTTCAGGGCACAAACAATTAGGCCTTTTATAATCATCAATTGTGCATATGCTGTTGAAGCCACAAGCCCCTCTACCTTGACTCGCTCTAATATCAACACAAATGTTATCCGGCTCGGACCACAAAGGAGTCCATGTTTTCAGATCGGCATTTTCAGTCTTTGGATGATAGTACTGTGTGAGAACCCCATCAAAATTGAGAGTTGCTCGGTAGTAGTAGTCACCAGATGGGAGTACTGTTGTTGGTCTGAGTAGTACTCTTTGGTTACTTCTTGTCAATACGAAAATATATCCTGTCTCATTGAAGATAACTCGGTAACCACGATTTGTAACATTAACACCATCATAAGTGTTGCTCCAGTAGTAAGCATCATAAGCGAAATTGGTACCCAAGTCTCTAGTATTAAGCACGAGATTCCCATCTCCGAGCAGGCGGAGCTGGAACCTGTCAACAAAATTTATTCCCATTGTAAATATCTATCAAAAGACTATGAAGGGCCAAATAATTGTCCATTCCAAACACATAATAATCCAGAAGCACCTGGCCCTGAGATTTTCGAGGCCCTAGCTCCTGGGCAAGATTTGAAAATGGGGCCTCTCATTTTCTAGTATATTTATGATTTTTTTGATGGAGAAAACAAATTAGCCTTGTAGTTTGGTGGCAAAGCATTAATGCTCTCTTTAGAACCCTAAGGTCATGAGTTTGACACTCCAGAGCTTCGTTTCAATACCCATTTTTTGTACAGGAATCAAAATTTTGCGTTAAAAAATTGAATGGGACGAGAATCAAACTCACAATCACATGCTCCCTAAACAAGCGGCTTAGCACCGTGACACATTATCGTAGTTGTAAAACAATTCATGTAGAAAATATTTAATATATAAAGCTATTTGGGGGCCCAAAAGTGGAGGCCCTAGGCAGTCGCCTGATGGGCCTGCGCCTAGGGCCGGCCCTAGAAGCACGTAACTAGTAAGAAAGATCATGCTTGTGAGAATCGGAGCCGGAAGGTGTGTAAACGCTGTCCAAAGCGGATGTTCCTCCCAGTGTGAAGACGTCCAGACGAAGTGCACCCGCTGCAAAATTCAACTCACGTGCTCTCACAAACCTTCATCATTTTGTGTTCACTTCCATCACGAGAATGTGAAGTCAGAAAAGAGTTGCTCGCGGATATAGAAAGTAGTGAAAAAAAGACCCCTTTTTTTCAAAATTCTTGCTTTCTCATTGTTTCTGTATATATTTCTCTCTCTTGATCGAATGCATAAATCAGTCACATCCCCCTTGTTAGTAGATCCATACATAGAGAAAATATGCGGCAATTGTATCACAGAGCATGAAAAATGATGATACTAAATCATGTTTAATTTTGTTACTTAAATCCTAATAAAGCTCAATAATCATAAAACAACAAGACTACTATCAAAATGTTCTAACAATAACCTTCCCCTGGAGAAATTCTTCTCCGACTGTCGAGAAAAAAGGACCCCGCCGGACTCCATGATCTGCGTAGGCAACAAGGTGTCCGTCGGGTATTTGAAGCTCTCCCATATGTTATCCGAACCCCCACCAACAAGCACAAAGCTGCCCGTATCGCTCATAGAGCCATAAGCAACTTGGTTAAGAATGGGGGTGGAACTCCACAGCTCTCTGCCTTGAGGGTCACTGAGCACTAGCCCTTTGCCCGTGGTTATCCCTACATTCGATCCAGCTGACACCGGAACGCCTTCGTTTGCATACCAAACAATGGTTTGGTCGGGTATCTTGTAATACCATATGGAGACCAAGAAGAGATTGTTATCTTGCTGGAGTTGTTTAAACCCAAATGCAAAATCTTGAGAAGCGGATAGCCATGGGGTGGTGGAATTGTCACCAGCTGTGATAGATGCACCAACGTCGACGGTTCCGTTAGTCTGAGCAACGGTAGAAAATGGCAGCAATAATAGGAAGCAGAAGAGATTATGAAGAAGAGGATAATACATTGCTAGATTTGAGAGCAAGGAAGTAAATTAGCTCATACAGTATATAAGGAAAGAGGAGTTTGAGGTGAAAGGGAAAGGGAAAGGGAAAGGGAAAGACTTTCGGAGTCAATCCATAAGTTTGACTGAAGGAAACTCTTCGTCCTTTCATTTTTCAGGGAGTCATTACTTTTGAATGCTTTTCAATGTAGCTGGCCTTTGGTCCCTACTTTTGAATGTTTCTCACTTTTGATAATCGGATTTTCATTTCAGTTTGCTTGCGTATCTCGACTAATTTCGTATCTCTGAAGTTAACGATCGAGTAAACCCTCTAGTGGTCTTAAGATTTAAAATGTTTGGCCTCCGTGGGATTCAAATATGTGACCTCATAGAAGACAAACACTTATTTGTTTTCTGATGCCCACTTGGTCAAATCCCTTGGGGTTTCTTTTGAATGTGTTATTACACCTCAGAGCAGTGTCGGATCCAAAAATTTCATATAGAGGGATCACCTTTCGAGTACAAGATTGGCCCTTAAATTTCAAAGCCCAAGGTAAACCTTAAATAAGGGGTCATCGATAATTTTTTTGACAATAAGTGAAAAAGATAAAAATCACTTAAATAAAGTTGAACCTTTATTGTAAAATGGTTATTTTTGAATTAAGATCATGTAATGGACAAAAAAAAATTTGCTAAGAATACGAAAAAGTATATATCATCCTATAATTACAGTCATAATCAACTTTCAAAAATGTTCATGCTAGTACTATTAAAATTGAATATAAGTAATAGGAAAAAATTAAACAACGTCAAATATCTTTAATCATACTAACATTTTATTATACAGGGTATTGTTTATTTATTTGAGCAAGAAATCCCTTGAAATCCTTTGTTAAAAAGTGAGCAAAAAGGCAGAAAAAAAGTTTCAAACCACCGACCTCTCGTGAAGGTTTATCTCTCACCACTACACCAATAATCGTTGTGTTAAAATTGGCAACATATATATTATTTATTAACAAATCATGAGGGTCACGTGACCCTCTTGTGCCTATATCGGATTCGCCCTTGCCTCCGAGAAGAAAATCAAACTAAAAAAACAGAAAGAAGATTCCAATCAACTAAATTCGGTCTCAGAAAATCACATTCAGAATCCCAACAGAAGTTGGCAATTGTTATCGTACTTCACGCGTTTGATTGAACTGTTGTTGAAATCCTGGCCACAGTCTTAATGCTGGAATTCCCAAGGATGGTGGGAAATAATACTAAGACTGAAATCAATGCAACCAAACAGCACCAACTTTACAAAAAGTAGACTATTTGGTATGATTAATGCTGGGTTTGAATGAGTTTTTGAAAAAATTTGTAGGGTTATGAGTGGAGAGAAAAATAAGAGTAACGATTGAAAGTAGAAGTAATGATTGGAGAAAGATAAAAAGAGAAATGAGAAGATTGGAAATAAGGGTGAGAAATGATTGAAAATAGAGATAATAAATATTTTTTGAGTCAAGAAATTTTTTTCAAAACACAATCCAAATAAAGCATAAGTATGGTTATACCCAAGTCTGTAACGAGCCTGTTCAGCCGAGGCCAGCCTTGAGCTTCAGCCTCCAAAGCGAACTCGTAAAATTGGGCTCTTTTTCTTCTTCATCAAATTTTTGTTTTTGCGCAAAAACTCTACCAAATATTTCAGCCCTAATTACTTCCAAACCAAGCTGTATTCCAAGTCCAAATTGTTTACCTATGGGACACGGCTGGCTAATAAATCCCTAAGCTAGTCACTACCTAGAACTTTTCAACCGCATGAAATCTGAAAATCTAACCCCCTGCCAGTTTTGAAAACCAGACCAATTAAAAGTATTTCCCCTTCTACACTCCATGCGACTTTTCTTCTGCCTCTACTAGTATCCTTATTCTAGAATCTATTCCTACCCCAAACCTATCACAATTCCACTTTTAGACAATCCTTCGTCACATAATCCTTCAGTAGGCCTTACTCTCACGCTCTCAATCTCGCTCCACGCCCGCAAACTCAATCCTCGCTCTCACGAATTTCAATAGTTCGGAATGTTTTCGGAAGATGCTTTGCCGCTAGTGCTCCCGCAGACACATTATGTGACTTAGAGGCAATCTTGGGCCTATAGCCTAAACTGTCTAAGAGAACTAACTTGATCTTCATCACAGCAATGGATCTTCACCCTCTTACAAGACACCCAACAAATTCTTCAGTTCAAAAACCATAACCATAAGTGTTTAATCTTTTAACCATACTAAAAATATCCGATAAAAGCAAAAAAGAGCAACAAAGAAGCACAGAAATGGCAATATGGGTTAGTCATGGTCTCACAGGGAACTCATCAAACAGCTACTGGACATTGCACTCATTATGTTTATGTGGTCTTAATTTTTGGGCACTGTTTCTAAAGTGGGTAAATGGAAACAAAGTGAATTTACCTGAATTTGGAGCAACAATTGGCTGTGAAATTCTTGTGTGTGAAATTCTTGTGTAGGACCCTATAGAAACTTTATATCCATCTCAAAATCAATTGGCAAGGAGTGAAGATGTCTCATATGTTATTAAGTGATCACTCATTCCACTCCCAAACAATGTGGGATTCATTTCCTCAACATCCCACCTCACGTGCAGCCGCGTTTGAGGTCTGTCACGTGTGGCCACTTTTGGGTCCTATCATCGTGCAGCCTTTTCGCTAGACTTTTGGGTCCTATCATCGTGCAGCCTTTTCGCTAGTCTGTCATCGCGGGGTGTGGATTGTGAATTTATAAAATGTGGGGTGGAACAGGCCCCGCTCTGATACCATATAGAAACTTTATATCCATCTCAAAATCAATTGGCAATGAGTAAAGAAGTTCCATATATTATTAAGTGATCACTCATACTATTCCCAAATAATGTGGGGTTCATTTCCTCAACAGACCCCACCTTCAGTTTGCAGCAACCGCTACTTATCAGCGACTCGGAGTTTGCTCTCTTGGGCTCCGAATTCTGTACTCTCATCTCAAAATCCCAGATTAAGGTCCAAATGTATATAGGCTAGCGGAAAGGATCTGTCTTGAATATATTTATTTATTAATCAATTTGCCAAAGAAAAGAAAGAAAAAAGCTAGAGGCAAATGTTTTTTTTTTTTTTTTTGCAATGAATATTTTCGATGAGTTCTATAAATTAAGGATTCCGATTATCGAGATGGGCACGAAAAATTGCTTGGACTGGACTTCACATTCCATTTTGTCACTCTACTAGACAAAATCGAATCCCTTTGTTCCTCGCATTGTTCATACTCGTGAGTGCGTGCTCATTTCGAGTATCATTTTGATGCTTAAAATCGTTTACATTCAAATCGATTGTTCGAAGATCATGTAAACGTTCAACTCATTCAACATACCAACAAAGCAAGTGTTCGATCCAAAAAAACCAATTTTTGAGTTGAGAATTTACAGAAATAAAAACTTTTAGATCAAGCACTCATCAATATCCTTGAATTTTTGCATAGTCTCGTAACAAATAAATATGAACACAATATACAGTTGCCAATTGTAAGAGAGGTTCGAAGTCGGAGTCAAATGTTCTTTCACAAATAATAATGCTAGAGAGGTAAGGATGATCAATGGTAAGATATGAGAAGTGGAGTTACCTCTTGGGGGTGATGGAGAAGGCAGGGTGCACATAATAGACAATGGCTGTCTCTGTGTGTGTGTGCGTGGGCACCGGCTACCATGCCCCAAAGCGGTATTGGGGCATCATGCCTCCGTTTTTTTTTAAACACTTTTGGATCTCTTCTTTCGATCTCAACCCTTGGATTCATGCCCCTCTCTCCTAGTAACCCTTGGATCCATCCCCCTCCCTCCTAAAATTATTTTGAAAACACCTAAAAACGTTGAAATACAGCCTTTAGTTGTGGTAAGTGTGCCTTATTTTGTGGTAAGTATCAGCATAAAGTATGGTAAGAAGAGCCAGTATTTATGGTAAGTATAATGGTTGAAAAAACGCAAAACCACCTTACTTTTAGGAGGTGGTTTTGATCCAAGGATCCAGATTAACCTAAAACCTAATCTAGTGGTCTATATTAAATGGGGGCATGATGCCCCAATACCACACTGGGGCATCATAGAAATTTTAGCGTGAGAGAGGTTGGCTCAAAAATCCGAGGAGAAAGACAATAAGGATGTCAAAGAGAGAATATTCTCCTCTCTTGAAATCAGCACTCATCAACTTTTTCTCTCTAGATATCATGTCAACTGTCTCTGGTTAAATACGAGGGAAATGTCTCATATTTATAGACAGGGACGGAACTAGGATTTCACAAACTCAGAGGCCGAACTATGAACGACATGCAAGATTTTGAAATTTCAAGGTTCGCGAATTTAATAGTTTGTTTGGTTTAGGTTTGAGGGAGTTTTTTTTGGTAATGAGTGGAGAGATTTAGAAAAAGAAATGAGATTAATAGTTGAAGGAAAAACTTATGGGAGACTTTTTGCAGAGAGAAAAATCGAGTTTTGGAACCCAAAACGAGCACATTCTTAAAGTATTTAAATGTCTAGACAACACCTAATACAAAATACAATATTTAGGCCAAAAAATAAATAAAATAAATATTAAAATTTAAAAACAAAATCCCGAAATAACGCGGGGGCCATGGCCCCTATATGCCCTAATGTGGTTCCGTCTCTGTTTATAGACATCTGGAGCGAGTACACAAGCACTAAGTATCTCTATGAAATATTAACATGTGACCTCTTCGATTCGTACCCCTGACCGCAAGCGTGACACAACTCCTCGCGCGGGTCTTGAGCATCCCAGACTCTTCCCCCTCTTGCACAAAATCCTTCTCCTTTTCAAGCCACCTCATCACTAGATCTCTCTTAATTCCTCTGAGGGCAAGGTCATGGCTTGTTTAGTCATGTCAATACTGTGACCAAGCCTCTAAGGGCCCGTCAGTCCCAGCCACAACAGTCGGAGCAGACTTAAGTGTTTGGGTCCTTGAGATGGTTACGGGCTCCTTCGTGTTCTCTCCCCTTTGACTCTAGGGACGCGCTAGTCTATATGTTGGCCTCTCGTCCATCTCTCTCCTTCCTAAGGACTACGCCAACGTCTTTCTCCTCTATATGGCCTTCTACCCCTGCTCGGGTTACCCAGAGCCATGGGAGATGTCCTTTTGGTGCGTCAGGATTCGTACCCTTCCTGGCTCTCGCGGGGTTTCCCCCACGGTCATACCTTGCTGTGAGCACCACGTTGGTTGCTCAAGTGGTGGACGTCCAAAATCACTTTTTACTGCTAAGCCACATGTCATGGTCCTCGGGCACCAATTGTCGCCCAGTGAAGGTGCCTCGTGTCCCACTCAGATTGGAGAGTCAATTGGTCAACTAAGTCAATCTTTAACAGACACTGACCTTCCCTATACCGGGAAAAAAAACAATAAACACAACATCCCAAGGCAAACAAAATTGCTCTCGGGACAATTGGCCTACTTTCCCATGTAAGACGGTGAAAAGGAAAAAATGAAAGACGTCTCCAAAAATAAGTTCAATTAGGGGTTGTTTGGAAACAAGTATAATTATTAGTAAGGGTAAATAGGCTTTGAATTGTAGTGGTTTTTCTTTTGAGCTAGATCCTCTGTAGTCCACTTGATGGACTACTTTATGCCGTTTGTGACCTTTCTCGAGGTAAGTTTCGTTGATCAAAATCGTTCACTTTCTGGGTCAGGAAAAAGAAAAAAAAAAAGAAAATAGCAAGGACAATATAGGCATTCGTTAATGTCCATTCCTTCTCCCCCTTAATTTTATCCAATGACACAAAGAAATGCAAATAACCAAATACAAATATGGAGAATCACAGAATGTACATCACTGTGGGTAATACTACTAAACAAGATGCTATTTTCTGGACTTGGAACTAGCAATTAAGTCCTCACATGTTCTAAAAAAATCCTCTGGATACACCTTTCCATCATCTCTCCCCTGAAACTTATCACAAAACTAACAAACAAGATCCATAACCAAATACATAACTAAACAGAACCACTGGCCCCTGCAAGAGGATAGGAGGGTTCACAAAATTGAACCACAAAAACAAAACTAACTAGAGAGATTTTCTTCCTCTTTCTATTTGTTCTGTCTAGGGTTCGGCCCGGTTGGCGGCTCGTATTTTAAACTTGTGGTGTCCATTTTAACATTAGTCTCCTTCACTTCATCTCCCCTCAGCGTGCTTGTATCAAAAGAATTTGAAGAGGCAGAGAGTAGAAGCCTTCTTGGTGCACTTTTTTCTCTGAGAATCACTGCATGAGCAGTCTTGCTTTGGTAATGAAGGAAAAATGAGGAGTGTAAAACAAAAAGGGTGAATATCAAGGCAATGAAAACTGCCAGAGCTCTATGGCTGTTCTTCATGGCAGCAGAGAGTACTGTTTGGTTGGAGAGAGAATGATAGAAATGGGTTATAGCAGAATACTGTTTGGTTGGAGAGAAAATGATGGAAATGGGTTGTGGGTGGTTGTTGCAAATGTGGAACTGATCCCCTTTTATAAACAGAAGGCAAGGCAATGGTACTTTGTAGCTTGTGCTAAGTCTGGAAAACCATGTGGAATTTATAGTATAGTAATACATGTATAATAGACAATTTGTACTATAAAGTGATGGAAGAATAATGGTTCTGAATAATAAGTCCACAAGATTATTTTGACCAGCATCACCAAAGAATATAGAGTTATAAGGATGTTGGTTCAGCCTGACAAAAGATTCCACCCTCTGTGCACAAGACTCTTGCTTGCGGTAGGGAGCGATTATCAAGTGGTTAATCCTATATATTAGCCGCGGTCAAAAGGAGTTTTTTTTTTTTTAGGAGTTTATAACCGCTCAGGAGCCAAACTGGCCAGACCGAAAAATGCAGGTGCTGGCCTTCTAAGATAGACTTCAGCCATGACTTGATTCAAGGAACACTTGGGATGAAGTACAACAATAACAACACATGGTCAACCTATCGGGTTTAAGATGGATAAAACCGAGCGGTAAGTATAGAAGACCTGCCGTTTTGCAAACGTTAATTTATCGTGACTCGGAATCTTTGTGATTACTAAGCATCAATAGCATTTGTCATCACACTATGTGATCTCCAGCACACCATTTTAGATCTGAATCAAACCTTATGTTTTTTTTATGTGCAATTTGGTGTGTACCTATATTTTCCAAATCTGTGTTCTGCCCATTTCCTTTGTCGGTTGGAACTTGGAAATCAGATTATCATGTGCTCTTCATTGACTAGGCTGTACTTTATTTATCCGACTTCCATGGCAAGGACTCAATAACATGTCGCATGTGACTTATATATGTCACATGCCACCAAATAATTCACCACCATTTTTTTTTTTCCCCAATCAAGCACAAAATTAAGTTTGGTCCAACTTTTTGAGGCTTTAGATATGAGTTTTCTGATTATAATGAAAATCACAAATTTCACATGCAATCAATGTATGAGTTTGAAGATATCAGACCCTGCAATGAAATTTCTAGCAATTAAATTAGGAATCAAAGTTTTAAATCTTACAAGAACACACTATTAATCAATAGATTTTGTATAACGTAGAGCAATCAAACGTTTGACCATATATAGAACCGATGATTAGGAAGAGTTATTTTGGATAGATATTTTTGTACTTTTTGAGAAGGCTTCGCATGAGGGTAAAGTTCACGAGGGCATCGCTCCCACCACGGCTCTAACCTCGAATCTTTTGACCATTCAAACCACTAGAGAGTAAGCCATGAACAAGTATGCTACGACCCTTGGTGTGATCAAATCACCAAACAAGTGCTTGTTCTTCGTTTTAATATTTCTTCATTTTCTTGTCTAGAAAGAGTAACAGAAACAGCTATGTAAAGTTGGCTGCAAACTTCCTTATACCAGTTCAAAAAGGAAATTACCCATGATCACAACCCATAATCTTTTGGGGGAAATGCCTTGAGTCTTTTTCACCATTCTGCATTTACAACCTTCTCCAAATTAAGGTGGCCTCCAAAACTGTTCTACATCTTCTCTCTCTCTCTCTCTCTCTCTCTCTCTCTCTCTCTCTCTCTCTCTCTCTCTCTCTCTACATATATATACAGTATATTTTTCGATCGGCATTCTCTCTGAATTATAATAGAGACAAAACATTTCACAAATTACAGGGGTGGAAGAGTCAAACTCCTTGTACAATAAGCCATTTGCGCTCAAGATTTTCTTTCTTGTGAGTATTTTATTTTTATGATTGGTTGTTATATATTTGTCAACGATTATGGCATAATTGACTCCTTTATCCTACTTATATGACACCTAATTTGGTTTCACGAAATGGTACTACCAGGTTGTCTGTTTCTTCCAAGTCAATTAGTAGAACAGAAGCATAACTTCTTCTTATGGTATCTTCTGTTCCTTTAGGTGATTGAAGACAGAACATGTTTGTCAACAACTTGGAAGCATTTTTTATTTGGCACCCACCAACCCCATCATGCATCCTCCTGCCACCCACCTTTGCAGAGAGAGAGAGAGAGACTAGAGGGGTACGTGGCACATGCCATCTCTGGTGCAATTTTTTTTTTTATTCTAATCTAATATGTATAAATTTTGCATATTCTTAGGACCCGATTGAATGGGGTATAAGGGGGTGGGATGAGTTATGTGGAAGAATGAGGAGATGAGACCCACTCTTATCCTTGGTTTGAAAAGCCTTTGGATGAGGGGATGAGTTATACGGGCGAAGGGGGGCGTAGGGATATTATTTATGGGAGGAGTTATGCGGGGGATGAGTCATTCCTCATCCAATCCAATCGGGCCCTAATAGTACTATTATTTAAGATCCAATCCTAACGTGGAAGAAAATGGTCACATTCCTTAAAAGCGAAAGCAAAAGTACATGGAAGACTGGTCAATGAGACTCCAAAGTCAATCCTCTTTTTTTTTTTTGTGTGTGTGTGGGAATAGGAATCCAAAGTCAATCAGGGAGAGATGAGAACTAAATTGAGTTGAATTGAACTCAACTGTTTGAGTTATGGGTAATGGAAATTGGATTTGTTTATATCCCTTACGACTTGGCAGAGGGAGAACATGCCAGCAGATGTGGAAGGAGGAAAGTGAGATGAAAATGCTAGGATAAGATTTGGGATTTGTAAAATTGCAATTGCTTTAGAGGTTAACCGTAATGATGATGGTTGTCGTGGATGGATGGATATATAGGGGGAGAAAGAGATTATTGGGGTTAAATTTTTTATTTTGTTAAGATTAGCTCTTGACATAATCATTTTATTAGTTGACTTTGATGAGATAGTAATTCTATCTTCTTCTTTTTACGAGATACGAGGGCGTGTTTTTAATCATTTTTATATCATTCGTTAGCCACATAAGCAATTTCCGTCCTGAAGCTAATGGAAGTGTAGAGGTAAAAATTTGAAAGGATGAAATTGAAACTTGGTATATTTTATATGGACCAAACTAGCAGATAAGCCAAAACAGAGAAGAATGAACAATGGAGGAGAACTCTTCTCTGAGCAAAATAGGGTTAGCTGAAGGACGAAAGAGAGTGAAGTGGTTTTACTCTAAACGGTCTTGCTAACCTCCGTCTACTAGGCTCCGTCCACTAGGCGGAGGATAATATAGCAATAGTTCTAAACAAGTTTGGATATCAATGTATAACTCACAGATATGAATACACTTTCACAAATAACAATACACTTTTCTCAGATATCAATATACCTTTTACCTATTGTTCTACACCCTTTGGGCGGATGGTAGAATAATCCTACTCTAAAAAGCACACACTGGAAAAGTGTTGAATAAATGGGTTATTTTGACCTTGTGAAACAACACCAAAATAAAATATTGGTATGAGAGGGTAATTTACGCACTTCAGCTAATGGAGACAAAAAGTAGAGCACATGAGGTTAATGTTGGAGTGCCAAAATCACTCCCGATGTCAAAAAAATTTTGTTTTTCCAATTTCTCTCATCGAATTGAGTTAATAATTCATAAAATTTTGACACAAAACTAACAAACATTAAAAAAAAATCAATATAAACAAAACAAAAAGACAAGTATTATAGTAACTTTAATTTTACTGGAAACAACAATCTCAAAAATAACTTGTAAGCACCACACCCACACTCACACACCACTTGTGTGAGTTTGGGTGGTGCCACTTGTGAGAGTGCGAGTGTGAAAGTGGGTGTGGTGCTAGAATTATTGTTTAAAAAATAAGTTTTAGTTTGATTCAACTTTTACCAATAAATCTCTCCTGCTGTGGCTGTTGGCTACGTATTAGACTTAAGATGTGTTTCACTAACTAAAATAAATAATACTAAGTACTTATTTTTTTTAAATTAAAGATGAGATATTATAAAAGAATGGCCTGTCACGTACTTAAAAAAAATAAGAATATTAACTGAGACAACTCGCACCAAACGAAAAGGTAGAGTTTGGAGACAGAATAATTAAATTTGGCCAAAGGACGTCGACCATAAAGACGAAGCTATAAAATCCCATCCCACATCGAGAAACCAACTCTAGAAAGGCCTGTATTTGAAAGACAGAGCCAGAAAAATAGGGTATGACACTGTAGGTTGCCAAAGAGAAAAATTTGACCACTGTCTGTGGGCAGAGAATATCATCTAAATAAGTTTTGAACACATTTTGTAAAATGACCAAAATACCCCCTCAAGTTTGCACCATCTTGGTCATCCAAATATGTTTTGAACGGTTCAGATCTGTTTGGGTAAATTTTGAGTATAAAATGACCAAAATATACTCTCAAGCCCAAACAGATCTGCGGCTGGTGTGTGGCCGCATGATCAGAGTGTGATTAACAGCCTCTGTGGCTTCCTCAAGTTCCAGTGGCCAGAGATGATCGTGCGTCTTTCTGACAGACTTCAACTCCCCTTCCTTTTCGGCCATTTTGGTTTATCACTCTTTGCTTCTAGAAGACACTTTTTCGATCGGTTTTCGAAGCTTTACGCTCTGGATATTATTTTTCTGACCTGAATATATTCAGAAAAAGCTAACAATATGGATCGTATTTCAATTTTTGGTAATTATAAAGTACAAAGTATTGAGTTCAGCTAGATTTTTAAGTTTTTTCAAAAAAAATTTGCTTTTATTAGTTTTGCGCTTAATTTTTGTAAATTATTAATTCATCTCGTCAAGACGAATTAAAAAACTTAAAAATTATGACTTTTATCCAAATATTTTTGAAAATATCTAAAATAAAGCCCAAAAAGCCGGACACATCAAAAAACCAAAAAAATTAAACGCAAAAACTAACAAACGCGAAAAAAATTTAAATAATGACAATAAAAAAAAAACCAAAAATCTCTTAACGAAACTTTTGTTGTTGATTTCCTTTCAAATTTGCTCCCCACTTTCTCTTTTCGATTGCTTGCGCCACCCTAAACTACAGTGGGAAAAAGGAAAAGGAACAATTTTTTTTCTTATAAAACACCCATACTACCCGGTTATTCTTGGGTCACCTCAACTCCACACACGTGTGTGACAAGACTTTGAGACAGGTTTGTAAGAATTAGTCCAACAGAGTAATTATTGAGTGGTCTTGGGGCACCGCTACGTGATGCCCAACACCTTTATCCACCACATATTTTCATGGGAGTACGGATCCCACGAAAATGTGTGGTGGACAGGAGAGTTGGGACACTACGTGACTACCAAATAATATTCCAGTTCGAGGTGCTCGCAAGTTGACCCAAGACACCCTGTATTACCGAGGGAAAAAAAATTTCTACCAAAAAATAACAATGAAAAAAAGAAAAGAAAAATAACATTATCCTTTGGAATGGCCTACATTAGTGCTCTCTATCATCTCTCTCACAAATTTTAGTAATTTGAGATATGATTCAAAGACGTTTTTATATTCGCGCTCGCTCATGCACATATTATTATGTGACTCAGGTTATTCCTCTGTGATTTCTTCTTGAAAAGGCCTCATTTGAACAAATGGATGTGCATAGAAGATCCAGTGTCATAACTATGTGATGGTTTACTCAAATTGCTCTCTCTAATTTCGATTCATCTTTAGTTCAAGTTCAGTTGGGTGAATTAGTTGAGATTGATGCGCACTTTTCTTTTCTTTTATTATCTGGAGGATGACCTAAAGGAGAAACTGAACTAAAAGAAAACAAATGGATGTGAATACATACGAGCAACGCTACGCATACAACTTTAAAACATAACTCCGGACACAAACTTGTCTGGAACTATTCGGTGCACATGGGTCTACATGAATTGAGCGATTCTGGGCACGGTTATGTCCGGAGTTTTATTCTAAAGTTGTGTGCTTAGACTTTACAAGTACATAATCCAGGTCTCTATTTTGGTGATACAGTACGTGTGGAAACCACTCATTCATTACTTGGGTTTCCCCACAAGTTTGATGCATTCTCCTTCCAAATAACATCACTATAACCAAACACTCTAGCAAAACAAGAAACCAACTGCTCCTGGATCACTTCTTCAGCAGGAAGCACCTCACCAGTCTCTCTTCTCAGAGAAGTAACTTCCTTATCTGCAATCCCACAAGGCACGATATGCTTGAAATAGCTCAAATCAGGATCCATGTTAAATGCCAAGCCATGAGAAGTAATCCCAGACGAAATCCGGACTCCAATAGCACCGATCTTTCTCTCTCCTACCCACACTCCTGTCTCACACCTTTTTCCAGCGCAAGCTTTGACACTGTATAAAGATGCCAATTCAATCATAGTCAACTCGAGTTTCTCCACATAACTCCGGGCACCGAGTCCAATATTGCGAAGGGAGACAATGGGATATAAGATAGCTTGGTGTGGACCGTGAAACGTGATGTCTCCTCCCCTCTGCGTGTAGTGAAGTTCTGCTCCTATGTCTTTTAGGTCATGTTCGGGGACTAATAAGTTGTGGTCAGTTCTCCGTTTACCAAGGGTGTATGTAGGTGGATGCTGAAGGGATAACAGAGTATCAGAAATAATATCGGTTTTTCTATCTGATACTAGCTTTTCTTGAAGCTTGAGTGCCTTTAAGTAGTTGACAGTGCCCAATTTCCAAACTTCAAGGCTCCGAGAAATGCTCATTCCCTGTGAATCATGAAATCATCAATTTCAAACTCATGGGAAATAATTGCAGGTTTCAAGTTCAGAGATCTTATATCCAAGCAAAGTCAAGGTGCAATTATGTGATAAATTAGGCACACAATGCCAGTTGTGTGCCAATATTGTCCGGATTCCGGATTGATAAAGGGCAACATGCCAACAGAAATTTCCAGAAAAGAACCAAAAGACTTGAGCAAAATATAGTATGACTGCTCACTTTTTTTCTTTCTTTAAAGACATTTGTGTTGGCTTATTTCCAAATTCCAAGGACTAAAAGATTATGTTGAGCGTGCGGAGGCGCGTAACGAGTTTCAGTGTGTTTTGAGTGTTTTGACCAAGATGGCTTCTTCAAGCGAAGGTGTCACTTATTGACTTTCTAATTAGCTTTTACAAAGTTATTATGTCTTCGGATCTGCGCGCCCCACAAGCAAATAGATTTTCAAACTGTAAAATTGCACAAATAGAAACCATTAAGGTTGTCAACCAAAGAGCACAGGATAATCCAAGTTGAGGTGCAATACTACCTTTATCAGCTCTTTAATTAGAATATATGGGCACCTATGAAAATTACAGAGAAGCATTTTCTCCAATACCAAGATGGTCTAGTTTTCATATAAGAAACACCAAGAATGTCACATCAGATTTTGTGAAGAAGGCCATTATGCGAAAGAAAAAAGCTTCCTATTCAGACGACTAAGAACTTGGCATATGATTTCCATGTCCAATAGTCTGAATTACCCCTACGTACTCTTTAATTAGAACATATGGGCACCTATAAAAATTACACAGAAGCATTTTCTCCAATACCAAGATGGTCTAGTTTTCATACAAGAAACCCCAAGGATGTCACATCAGATTTTGTGAAGAAGGCCATTATGCGAAAGAAAAAAGCTTCCTATTCAGACGACTAAGAACTTGGCAAATGATTTCCAAGTCCAATAGTCTGAATTACCCCTACATACAATTGGAACTTGGCATATGATTCAATCAACTCCCAATATGCAAGCGCACACTGGCAGGCTATCCATCTTAGCAAAATTTCCAACCCCAAAGGGTTGGCCTAGTGGTCAAGGCTTGAGACATAAGGGTTTGCTCTTTCCTATGGTCTCGGGTTCGAAGCCTCTCAAGTGCTATCAACTCCTTTGGGGCCAGTCTATACAAAGCTTTACTCCAACTTTAATTGGGCTCCCGCAAGTAGGCGGTGGGATTGGGCCCCAGGATTAGTCGTGGCGCGCGTATGCTAGCCCAGAGACACCTAAGTTATCAAAAAAAAAAACTAGCAAAATTCCCCCCCCCCCCCCCCCCCCCCCCAAATGCAATCAAATGCCGACTCCTCAACAGTGTATATGGTAAAACTCACACAGGCATTTCATCAAACAATACCTGAGCGAATTGTTTATTGAATCCCATTCGTGCACTACATTGAATTGAATGGTTTACACTTGAGACAAGAAGACCGTTCACGATTTCGTGAATGATTTGGCTTAGCTGCTCCAATGAAACTTTAAAGATCGAATTGAAGTCACAATTTTGCCTTGTTCGCTTCACTTTTCAAAAAAAAAATTCAAAAAATATCCCATAGATTCCTCTACTTCCAACATTTCTTTCTTTATCTCTATCTCTATCTCTATCTCTGTTCACTTATTACCTCTGCTATTTTTCAAAAAAAAATTCAAAAACCAAACCAAACCAAACACAAAAATCAGTTCAAAAAAATTTTGGTCACATAATCCCAGATTTTATAAAACTGAAAGGACACGATATAGGAGATAGCTGCAGCGGAAGCTTACCTGGATAGACGCTCTACAAGATCCAAGCAAGAGAGAGAGAGAGAGAGAGAGAGTTTCAAAAGGATTTGCTTCTCGTTGGGCTGGGGATCTGGTAAAGCCCATATGATAGTCATTGCGATTAAAGCCTAGTTTTGGCATTATAACGAATGGCTTATTCTTGCGGATCAAAAAAAAAAAAAACGAATGGCTTATTCTTTTGTCTTTGCTTAAAAAAAATTGCATTTGTTAATTTTTTGTTAATTTTTAAATATTATTGATGAAAGGAATCTTAAAAGGTAAAAAATTACGATCAAAATCTAATTTATTTTAAATAAAAACGAAAATAAGTCAATAAGTCAATTTTTTTGAAATTCAAAAAAATTGAATTTCAATCTTAATTTTTTACTTTTTAGATTTCTCTTGTCATGACGAAGAAATAATTCTCAAAAAATCGATAAAAAAGTAACAAATGCGGAAAAAAATGAATAAGGACAAAAAAAACAAGCCATTTGGCTTATAATGCCAAACTAGGCCTAAATCAAGAAATTTGTATATTTTGCATAGAAATGAACATAATATCCATATACTTGTATATATTTGTTTTCTGTCATTCTGATGCAATTTTTTAAATCTTAAACAACAAATCATTTGATTTTTGTTAGAATTTTTCTATTTCAAGGGGAAAAAATGGTAGTAAAAGTTAACGAAACAATGGCCTGTTTGCGATAGTTGTAGATAGAAATTATAAAATATAACTTCAGATTCTACAGGTTATAAGTTTTAGATTTTAGTAGAATTGATAAACCCGGTTACGATGGTAACCATAGCTGTGAAATTTTGATTAAACTGCATGTAAAAATTGATCAGATTTTAGAGTATTTTCAACTATTATGGAATCTGTACAATTAGAATTTCAACATCTATTGATAAAAAATTAAAACGCTGAACAATTTTTTAAAGACTAAAATCTCGAAATATACTCCTAGAATTTGTTGTAAACACGGACAATGTGTGCCAACTCCCAAGCGATTGTATGTAAAGAACCCTTGGGATGACTAGAAAGAATTCTGAATAAGAGCTTGAAATTTTTGGGGCAAAAAGGGGCATTGAAAAGGTCTTCTATGCCCCTAAAATCTGCACTGCCTATAATTTCAAAGATTGTCCCCAGTGATTTAGAGTATTTAATGGAACCTTCAATGCATATTCCTACAATCAATCCTTCCTTATTTACGTCTGATTTAGAAGCCGCCATAACCACCGTTGCTATGCTTCAGAGCACGATAACCACCCCCGATCCATATCCATATTAGCTCGTTCCATTGTGTCTGAATCTTGAACTTGTACAAAACTTAGCAGAGTTAAAAGGCAAAATAAAAAGGGGAGAACACATCACTTCTCATTTCCCCCTACACATTCAAAACGTGGACATGCCTTTCCTCGTCGCCTGACCGGAAATGTTACAAGAAACCATATTTTCAGCAAAGGACCTTCCAACAACTGCGTTAAACAGAATGCTTAAATCACCAGCCAAGTTCGCTCCTCATGAGCACAACCCGGATCCAGGAAAACAGTTCACCCTAATGAATCAAATATCCAAGATGATAACAAGCAGACTGTGTACTATGATAACCAGAAGAAGAAGAAAACGTGCAAATACATCAGTTTTAATAATGCCTGAAAGCAAATGAAAGGAAGTAAAAAGAAACGAGAAGAAAAGATACAGTGAACTTTGTCGTGAGGTCAAAAAAGCTGTATTTAGCTACTGTATAGTGTATATACATCAAACTATATCCTCTCCTGGTAACAAATGCTTCTTAATAGTAAACAATTGAGAGTTGCAGCTCATGAAGAACAAGAGAGCATACCCACACCCGGACGATAAGCCCAAGCTGGGGGCAACCGAGCGTATTTTTCCATTCCTGGTTGATCATCAAAGGGCCGTTCCATTACTTTTAGCAGACGTCGAACCTCTCCAAAATCACCTTGTTCAGCTGCATCAATTGCACTTTGGCATAAATAGTTCCTGAGAATATATTTGGGATTTACAGAATTCATTGAGGCCTTTCTCTCCTCATCTGAAGTCTCACTGGCAGAAAGCTGTGGAAGGAAAAAGAGAGTGTTAAACGGCAAATCTGATAAGAAGGTTCGTAGCCCGATAATCATCTAACAAAAAAACCTCTACTTTCAATCAAGAGAAAATGCATATATATGTAGTTGTTACCAATCTAAATTGCATGACTCAAACACGACCATGCTCTTTTATTTCCAAAGTCAGTTGCTCATGATAAAGGCAACATTGTGAACATGTTTTGCCAAAGAAGAAGTGCAAAGTCATCTTCACCAAATTCTAGTCATGAGCAACAAGGCAAGTGTGAAAATCTTCAGTGTCCATGGATGAGGAATTAAGCTTGTGATTTCCAAATAATAGGTTTCTAAATGTCCTTGACTCGGTTAAAGACTATTACAATTACCAGCACAGTATTAGTTAAGTTCCATTTCTGAGATCCAGTGGAAAGTAGCTAATGGCTACGTAGGAGAAGGGAAGAAATCGTTTAATGTTGGATGGAAATAATGAAAATTTTAATTATCGATACATCCCTACTACTCAAGTCAATGATACAAACACAATATAGGGAGAAAATTCTACTCCTTTTGGCACTAGAATACAGTTGGTCAGTGTGGGTATGAGAAGTGGGAAGAATACCTGAGGTTGCCCTCTGGGAGTATGGTGGTTACTACGATGACTCAGGACCGCCAGAGGTGGAGGAGGAGAGAGAGAGGGGCAGCCTTAGAGAGAGAGGGATGGCAATGGAGAGTAGGTCTGTTAGGTGTGTATTGAATGCTTGTCTTTAATAAGAGCCAACTCCTCTTTATATAGGAGCTTTAGAGCCTTGGAGGGGAAAGAAGTGTGCCTCTCACTCATTAATGCTCACCAGAGTACGGGTTTCTCTTTTAGTGTTATAACAAGAGCTGGAGTTCTACAGCGAGGGACTCGCAGACACAGTTGAGTGATATATGGAAGCCTGTGTCATAGCCAGGTGGTAGGTATGATACAGGCCTCTATGCATCAGCTTGTCAGCCGGAATACTGCAGAGATCTTCATACGTCGGGATGATGTTGGCGAACCCCTCTCTCTCTATGACCGGTCAAGTTGGAGCTCACCTCGGAGGTGAGCCTTGACAATCCCTTTACTCTAGCCTCCAATCCAAATTCCTCCTTAGGTCCCGAGTAAGGTACCTAGGCCCTGCTCCCGGCCTAGGATGTTGCACAGAGTCGCCAGTTAGTACAGAGGCACCTTGAATGCAGAGGCACTTCAACCGCGGAGGCACCATAAGTGCAGAGGCACCTCAAATGCATGGTGTGCAGAGTCGCCGTAAGTACTATGGAATGAGGAGACACCACAAGTGTGGAGGCACCATAGGTGCGGAGGTGTGAGGGGGCCGAGAAGGTAAGGATGGTCCTCCAGTAGCCTGAGGGGGCGGAGGACTTCCAAGTACCCACAGTCAGTTCCTTCTTCATGTGAGGACGATGGGGGCTACAATCCTTCCCCATCTCCCTCTGTCACACTTAAACACATGCAACACACATTTTCGCGGTATTTTAGCGGCTGAAAATGTGATTGGATGTTCGAAATGGGATCCAAACAAAAGCGTATGCATCAAAGTGTCCCAGATACATCCACCAAGGTGAATAACCCACTGACAGACATGGATAAGCAAGAGTGAATCCTACAAAGGGTCTATTAGTTCCATGATGAGAACCAGTAGACTCAAAACCCATTGATACTTGTGTAGCTCACACTCCCACTTTACATCCTTCACTAGTGTGATGCTGAAATAATTTGAAGAACAAAAGGAAATGCTCAAATCTTCACACAAAAATATGAACGGGTCTGCCAAAGATATGCTATAAAAATCAAGGAGAGTGTCACTGTACCTCCTGTATGTAGGTTTGAACCCAGGTGGTCCATGCCTCTTTGCGCTCCTTTCCCATATCCAACAAAACAGCTTTTAGCGGAGTTAACAGTTTCTGTTCTGGAATGCTAGGATCAGCTTTAATATTGGACAGCAATCGAAAGAAATTCGTATAATCGACTTTGTCCACAGCCATGTTGTTAAGAAGTTTACTAATCAACTGTTTATTGTACTTTGGCAGGCCAAGTTTTCTGGTCATTATTGCTTGATACTCATCCATAAACTTGGTTCCATATCTGTAACAAATAAAAAACATTAAGTACAAACACATAAGCCAACCAGCAAACCATTTTTATCGTGAACAGAAATTACCTTTCCATGGCGTAATTTGACTCCTTATCACTTATTAACTGAGCGGCTGAGAGAGTCGAGGCAAACTGCGCGACATTCCATAAACCAATATCAGGCTGATTTGCAAAACAATACCTTCTCCCTGGAAGATCTGTAGTATTTGGAGTGTAACTGGGATCAAAAGCATCCAAGAAACCAAAAGGACCATAATCAATACTGAGACCTAGCACACTCATGTTGTCAGTGTTCAGCACCCCATGTGTGAAACCAACACCCTGCCACCTTGCTACCAGGGAAGCAGTACGCTCAGCCACTTCCACTGCCCAAGCTAATACAATCCAACAGGAAACAAAAAGGATGAGCAAAAATGACCATAGAAATTGCATTGAAGTGTATGTAAACTACAACACGATCAAAGTGGGACTGTTAAACAGATGAAAACTGCTTGTGATCACTAAGTGAGGAGTCAAAGACTTCAGTATGATATGAAGGACGATATCTGAGAAATCAATCTCAACATAGAGCAGGTCCTTCTTTGATTGAACCAGAAAACCACAGAATTAACAGGTAAGTGAGTAGCCCAGTCATCCGTGGGCATCCACAATGGCCATACAGGTGTCCCGGACAAGTCTACATAATTCTAAGATTGAACTTGCCTATGTTATGCAAGTAGGAAACCAGTTTAGGCTATTTGAAGTTCCAGCCAATGACCAAGGGGAGTCCTGTTCTTTAAATTCCTCCAATAATAATATGGAAGATCCATGGAGCAGAATAAATTCTTTACCAGGACAGGAACAGAAGAGTAATTTCTCAATATCAATGCAACACTACACCTACTCAAAGGATTCAATAATAGTTCCCAAGATGACATTACACCAGAAAACAGACATGCTGTTAGATTTATCACTAGTATGTGCCACTAAATATCTTCGAATTTGAATAATCACCTGCATACTTGTTGGAGGTCAGATCCACAACTTCGTTGTCCTCCTCTCCTGTGCTAAAAGACAAACTCTCACTCTTACTCAAGTTCTCAACATGAGGGAAGTGATGCCGAATGGTGTAGTTTGCCAAAGTACGAACAATGTCAAGGTCTTCTTTACCTCTGGAGGCATGTATCTGGTATGAACCAAAACGCAGAAAGGACTGCGCAACTCTACAAACAATTGCACCAGGTTCTTCCTTTGGATTGCCACTGCATGGGAACAAACAAAACATGAGGAGCAATGAAATCAGTTATTCATCACATGACTAGCAACTACTTCAAGTCCGAGGTATCCCAAGTATTTGTATTTAAGTTCATAAAATTTTGTCTCCCTGCATAAGGAACAAAATTTTATTTTGTTTCGAAAACATTTTTATTTCCAATGTTTCCACCAAACATTGGAATCCTGCAATTCCGATGTTTCCACCAACACCACTCCAAAATGCACCGAAACATGTTGAAATTCTATATGTGGCATACAAACCATTGAGCAATTTTAAACAGCTATTTGAGACATCCAACAATGACATCTGCATAGACTGGGACATCTCCATCAGCTACATTACGAAATGTTTTCTCTATCCTAGCTAACCAACAACATACCGAAACAAAATTTTAATCCTCAGTTATACCAGAGTTTATGAACGAACACTCATAATCTTCCCTTCCAAAATTGTTGATACTAGAAATTAATGTCCTAAATTAACTCATTAGGTAACTTTAAGTTGTCAAACCATAAAATAAAATAAAAAATTCTTCAAATCTACAACTTTGGATCCCAAACTGAAGGAGCAGCGGATCAAAAAAAAAAACTGAAGGAGCAGATAGAGCCAACGACAGAAAATGAATCACCCATTCCAATGCAATGCATTCATGACAAAAGATTGACACAACATACTCATAAAACATGTCGCGAGTCACATATTTTCCAGTGGTGACAAGACAAAGTGCACGAGTGGTTGGGATGCCTAGACTGTGCATCGCTTCGCTACATAAGAATTCTCGTATGCTACTGCGCAGAACTGCAAGGCCATCAGCAAACCGGCTATATGGCGTCTTCCCAGCACCCTTAAGCTGCAGTTCCCACCTTTCAGAATTCGCATTCAAAACCTCCCCAAGAGTAATTGCCCGACCATCACCCAATTGACCAGCCCACATGCCAAACTGATGTCCACCATAGCATTGAGCATAGGGCACTCTGTAAAACCCCAAAGTGGTGACTTTGAAAATGCTTCACTATAATCATTACAGGAAAAGGAAAAAAAAAGGGTGAGGAATGACGCTTACGCTCCAACCAAAGGGGATGCACCAGAGAAGATGAGTGGGAAATCAGGTCTTTCAAATCTGAAACACATGCAGCAGTTAGCAATCCGGAAAATTGGACATGTAGAAATTAAAATGGAAAAATTCAGGGAAAACAAAGTATAAAATAAAATTGGACATGAAAAAATCCATCAGGTTAACGAGAACAATGCTTATTACGAGCCAAAAAAAGACCGTTAAGGTTCAGGTCAGTGGAACAAATTAGCATGATCAATCAAAAGCTGGAAGTTACTCTAGAACAAAGAAGAATCCTAGGAGGAAAGGGGCTAAACGAGGGGCTTTAGAAACAATTTTCAACTTCTTAGCATTCAGCTACAACTGTATAACAATAGGCAACGACTCTCAATGCCTCCCGAGATTCAAGTTGACAAATCTCACCCAAATAGTTGATAGGAAAAGTAACCAAGATGAATTGGTTTGTGAGAGCTCACAGGACGTTTCAATTGTCTGATGCAAATACTTTTTTAATTACATCCAAATATATAGAGATGCAACCTTTTAGAATGGGTAATTCGGCAAACTGCGCAAAAAAAGAAATTACTAACTCTTTAGGATCCAAATCAAGCAACTCAGCCACAGATTCTGACCATGCAACAAGCTGAGGGTTCTCCACCTCAACAGACGGGTTTACTTTTGTGTAGCAAGCATGAAAGACCTACAAAATGGAAAGCAGAAAGTATAACCTCATGAGTGTAGATCATAAATCAGCTCACAGCAATGGAATCCATACAAAAACAGCATACAAATTATAAGACATGCTAATGGTTCTGTGAATGCAATTTGCTTAACCATAGCAAGAGCGCAAAAAGGAGCTGGCTCCGCAGTAAGCACTCTTCTGGTCAGTTTCAAGATTGGTTGAACTTAACCATTTGCATAAAGTTCAAGTCCTAAAAAGGGCTCCGGTGCCTCTTTTCTTTCGGAAGGCTATGGAAATATGCTATTTAAGAGTACAGGTACTCATCAGATCAAAAGGGAGAAACAAGCGTAATTGAAAGGCACAACCGCAAAACTGATTTCAGCAGGGAGACACGGACAGCATTCACTTAAGCAGGATCCCTAGGAATCCATAATTTGCTTGCAAATAGAGCAAATTCCATAACTTCTTAAAATTCCACAAGCAGAGGAAAAATGCAAGACAACACTTACTAAACTTTGTGATTCAGCAGGGAGACACAGACAGCATTCACTTAAGCAGGATCCCCAGGATTCCATAATTTGCTTTTTGCAAATAGAGCAAATTCCATAACTTCTTAAAATTCCACAGACAGAGGAAAAATGCAAGACAACACTTACTAAACTTTACGTGATTAAGCAGGGAGACACGGACAGCATTTAGGCAGAATCTCCTAGGATGCCATAATTTGCTTTGCTAACGTTGCAAATTCGATAACTTCTAAAAATCCAACAGAACGGAAAAATTGCAAACAGCACTCACTGAACTACATAAAAGCACCTTCTATGTAACTTATACAGCCATATATGCTTCGCTGGATAATTGTGATCCATCAAACTAATAGAGTAAACAGTACATGATTAATAAAAAGTTGTTAGGCCAACTATACTAGATAGGTGCAAAAACCATCTTATAACAACGACAAAAAAAAAATATATATATATATACACACACACACACACACAGAGTCCGGATCTCCTAAGGGATCCCGCACGGGCTTACCGTGCGGGACTCCCCTTTCCCGATCGAATTACGACGATCCGATCCGCTCAAAGTGATCAGTACGTGATTTTAAGGGTACCCGCGAGAAATCAGCAAAAAAAATGATCGGGAAAGGCTTCATCCGAACAGTTTTTTATTGAACGGTTCAGTAAAAAACTGTTCGGATCAAGCTCTTCCCGATCACTTTTCTTGCCGATTTCTCGCGGGTACCCTTAAAATCATGTTCTGCACACTTTGAGCGGCTCGGATCGTCGCAATTCGATCGGGAAAGGGGAGTTCCGCACGGTAAGCCCATGCGGGATCCCTCATTGGATCCCGAGTGTATATATATATATTAATGTTCAGTAACCATCAATGGGCTCTTGGGCACTAATGTAACATATGCACCCAGTTTACCTGCATATTCCACCTAGTTCAATATTCCTAAAATTGAGAAACCATGCTTGGTGAGATGGTTTGCTCATGTCCCCCCTCCATGGGTACCAAGGTTTGAGTCCCACGAGGGGTAGGGATTGGGGTTTCAAGGCTATGGATAGCCTCTGAGCCCCCTCATTAACTAACTTCCCACTGACCCCCGCTAACTATAACATATGGCAAAATATATATATATATATATATATATATATATATATATATATGGGGCCAGTTGCGGGGACACAAATTTTGACACTCCATCTCAACCCTTGAAATGGAGGGTTGAGATTAGAACTCTTAAAATGGCACACGTACCCCCTCTCTCTCTCTCTCTCTCTCTCTCTCTCTCTCTCTCTCTCTCTCTCTCTCTCAACCCTTGAAATGAAGGGTTGAGATTAGAACTCTTAAAATGGCACGCGTACCCCCCCCCCCCCCCCCCTCTCTCTCTCTCTCTCTCTCTCTCTCTCTCTCTGTGTTACGACACATCCCTCTCCTGCCCTTCCATCCCAAGTGAGAATCCTCATCGGTGAACCCATCTCTGGCGAGCAACCCATATCCGGCAACCCCACTCTCCAGCGACCCAACCTCCGTCGAGCCTATTATCCGGCGACCCCATCTCCATCGATCCCCATCTCCAGTGATCCATTCCCTTCTACAACTTCTCCTCCGGTAACGACCCGTTATCGCATCTGTCTGCAAGAACGCCTCCAGCAACGCGTTGAAATGGAAATAAAAGGAACCACCACACCATACACACGCACCCTACGAACGAACAACAGCTGTCCACCGGGGTCGTCGGATGTGGAGTGCCGGCCCTTGGGTCAGAAGCTATCATGTGTTTCATCTTCTTTTTGTTGGATCTGCTAATAAACAAAAAGACCCAATTGAAGGAATTGCTTTCTAATTCCCTATTGGTTTTCCCAATTTTTTCCAGTTAAATTATTCCACTAGATAAGATATTGTGTTGAATTGGCAGCAGCTTTGTTGTTCGCTGGCCCTTGGGTCGCCGTAGATGAGGTCGCAGGCGCAGGTGGGTGATGAGGTCACCACCGGAGATGGGGCAGTCTGCTGGTGGTGGGTGATGAGGCGACAGAGAGAAAGAGGAAACATGATCCCATGAGATTGAGAGGGGGAAGAGAGAGGGAGCCCTTATGTTTTTTAATCTCAACCCTCCATTTCAAGGGCTGAGATGGAGTGTCAAAATTTGTGTTCAAAATTGTGTCCACGGAACCGGCCCTTACATATATATATATATATTCCTAAAATAACTAATGCGCATTTCCTAATATAATCGGGGGAAATTTTCCGCTAATGAAAGAAATAGTAGTACATCAAAAATCCAACTGGCCACTGCATCAGTTTTGGTAGAGGTACATACACATAGGTACATACATCGTGTACATATGCATTTTTTACCATCTCGAGTCCCAAAAAATTGATCCAAGCTGTTCATTTTGTTCAAAATGGGTTGTTTAGGGCCCTTTCAATAAATAAACTCTATCCGAAATCGGTAAAGGCATATACGAAACATCCAACTTTTCTTCATAAACTAGGCCTGGATTATGAAGCAAAGTTAGATGTTTTATAAACATTTTTACTAGAAGTATCTGAGGCAAATGGCAATAAGCGGAAACTATGTATCTGATACGTTAACGGATTGTAAGCGACATCCCAATGCAAATTATCCATAATCTTAACCTAGGTCCTAGAATACACAAACCAAACTTCTTCAGCACGCATGTATCCCTGTTTTCGTATCACACCTCATCTTGAAACTTGTCAAACTAAAGGACCACCCATTTTGGTACTTAAAAAATTGAGCCCCGAGCAAAGATTAGTCAAAAAATTACTACTCAATCATTCCTGACTTCACAAAAGGGGCCAAAACCTTAGTCGCAAAATACTTCAGTAGCCCCTCCGCTCCAGCTCTCAATCCTCGTTCTTGCGAATTCAGTGCGTTGGGAACATTTCAAAAAGACACGCTCATGCCCCCGCAGGCACGCGCATTATATGTGACTTAGGTCAAACCCCACTAAAAAAAAGTACAAATGATCCAAGAAAACCAAACATATAATCCAAGAAAATCAAACATGTAATCCAAAAGCTACAAGATGTATGCGTACATGCCTATTAAAGAAACAAAATCAACCTGTCGTGGAATGTTAAGAGTCTTGGAATCTCCAGGTAACTCTCGGACGAACGAATTGTCCCACCTCAGATCTTCGAGATTCAACCTAACCTCATCCGGACCTAAACTCTGCTTCTTCAGTTCATCGGAAATGGATTCCACCGACGGCGACTCCATGGAAGAGCCAGAAAGGACGCCGCAGAATGGGGAGGGTCTGGGGGGTGATGTATGGATGTTGGAGGGGTGGAAGTGGAAATTAGAGAGGGATTTGGAGAGGAGGGGGAGGAGAGAGGGCGGCGATTTGGGGAAGAGGGGGCGGACGCGGAGAGCGGTGGAGGAGAGAGAGGGGGAGGAGTGAGAGAGGGAGGCTGACAAGTGGGAAAGCATCGCGTATTTCTCTATCTTTCCTGCTATAGTATTGGTTAGTGTATGAAAGAGGCGTATGTCGTTTTGGTCAAAACAAAATACGTGGTGGATTTCTACCGTTGCACGCTAATAATACTAAAAGAAGTTCTTTGGGGAAATTATTAAAAGAAAATTAATTTTCACACTTTTACGATTCACATCCCCTTTTTTATTTTTATCTATTTGAATTTATTATATTACCTTTCATTTAATACACTTTTTTCAGAAATCCTATTGGTACTGACGGTACCCATAGGGAAAATGCACCGACGGCCACCGGACGGCCGTCTCCGGTCACCGGACTGCCGTCTCCGGTCACCGGACGGTCGATCCGAGCCGTCCAAAAATTTTAAAAAATAAAACCGAGTGGGCTCACGCGAGAATCAATGGCATCCGAGGTGTGTAGGGTACTTGATCCGAGTACCCCTTTTTCGTGTATATACACGTATATACAAATATACACGAAAAATGGGTGCTCGGATCAAGTACCCTACACACCTCGGATGCCATTGATTCTCGCGTGAGCCCACTCGGTTTTATTTTTTAAAATTTTTGGACGGCTCGGATCGGCCGTCCGGTGACCGGAGACGGCCGTCCGGTGGCCGTCGGTGCATTTTCCCTATGGATACCGTCGGTACCCATAGCAGTACTCTTTTTACACATTCAAAAATAATATTGTAAATATAAAAACAGAAAAAGATAGTGCAGATGGTTAAAAGGGTAGTATAAAAATCATTATTTTTATTTAAATGATTTCTTGGGTCAGTTTTCTAGAATGGGGGATGTTGCCGCGGGTGTAGAGCGTCTGATCTGGCCGTTCATCTCTACAATCGACGGCTTAAAATCTTGACCGAGTAACGGATGGTTTAAGTTTGTATGCGCTCAAATTCAATCCGAGCCGTCTGTATCAAGATAAACAGCAAAATGGGCTGCTCGGCATTGCTCTACAGGAAGGTTTTCCAAAGTTTTATTAGTAGTAGTATTTAGATTCATGTTAAATCTTTTAATTATTTATTTCTCTTGTCGAACGGTAAATCAAGGGAAATTAATGTTTACTCTAGTCAATTGGTTTTGTACTGGGAACTTTAGAGTATCTTAATTTGGTCCTATGTATTAGATGTTTATTAATGTAACCAAATTAACAACAGGTGTTCACGTGGTAATACCCCGAGTGGTTGGATCAATGGATACATACATAGACGATTTTGTTCAATACTTTATTTGAAGTCTACACAGGATGCTTGACAAGTGCTTAGCATACTATTTAGCGTTCGAAGAATGTGATCGAACTTTAACGTATGTGTGATAAGGTTGCTTATTGAAGATTATGGAGTGCTAAAAACGATATGGCCAAACTAGATATATGTAAGATCAGTGATCTCCATAATTAGCTTTTTGTAGCCGGGAAAAAAAAAAGAGAAAAGGGAAATGGATTGCCGACAGTTTTTCTAAAATTTGCACCCCAAGGAGTTCGGTATTTTTGGGCCTCTTGTTGGACCTAATTCAATGTACAGTATTAAGGAAAAATGACGGTTAAGGACGTGTTTTGATAATTAATACCCGTCAGAGACATTTTCAATTTTAACAAATGTTTTCAACATATCCTTTACCGTCATTTTCCTCAGTACTAATTGATTTTGTAGTCGGTCGAACCGAAACGCGTATTAGGCCTAATGAGCGGGCAGCCTAAATCACAAAGGTGTTTGGGCCGAACAAGTCGCAACGAGACCCACGCGCTGGGCCGGGTGTGTGGCCTGTGCGAGTCAACCCGAGCCAGTCGCACTGCATAGCAAGGCCTGCCCACGTGCCATGTTTGATCGGGTGAGAACTTTATGGAGTACCAAGACGGGAAGATTATTTTGCGATTATATTCTCATTAGCCTTTATTCGGTTCTCATTTTTGAAAAAAAAATTTGATATAATAAATAGTAATGAATTGAGATTGATAAATAAAAAAAATTATCGA